>NC_136511.1:93098508-93101008 GCF_053919585.1 Euprymna scolopes | reverse complement strand
TCTTTCTATCGATCCAGTAGATATCTAACTGCTGATGCTATTCTCTATCTATATAAGAGCCAGGTACGTCCAAGGATGGAATACTGTTGCCACATCTGGGCAGGAGCTGCTAGAAAGGACTTGTCCTGCCTTGATAGAGTTCAAAATAGACTTCGTAGCCTCGTAGGAGATGTCCTTTTCTCCTCCTTACAACCTCTATCTCACAGAAGAGATGTTGCGAGATTGTCTCTGATGTATCGTTATTTTCATGGAAAGTGTTCAACTGAGCTTCAATCTATGGTCCCCCCTCGCCAAACTTTCACAAGAAACACTCGTCTAGCTGTAAACACTATCAATAATTTCCCCCACTCTTTATCTGTGCCTAAACCTAAACATAGATTCCATGAACAAAGCTTCTTTCTTAGAACTTCACGCCTGTGGAATTGTCTTCCGTTTTCCTGCTTTCCGGCTGACTACAATATGGTTGTGTTCAAGTCTAAGGTAAATAAGTTCTTGATGAGCCGTTCCATATAAGTTATTAAATTTACCAAATTTTCATTACTAATGATTACTATATTGACCAACTTCTACTGTACACTCTTTAACCCTTATCCTTGAGTGGCCTCTGGGCCTTGATAATGTGGTGATGCCTTTGTAAAAAAAAAAAACAAAAAAAAAAAAAACACCTTCGATGCGTTGGTTTCGACAACAATACTTTTTCACACCCACTTGCCAAATTTCTCAAGGAGTTTAATATGAACAGATTTCAAACGAATAGAGTTTTATTTTATTTTCCTGGAGCCACATTGTCTGACACCGTCGCATTTTTCTCGGGGGGGGGGGTTAAGTTAAAAATATACATGAATATCTCACAATGAATTTATCAAAGTCTGGATAAAATAGATAAAGAGAAAACATTTAGAAATTTTTCAGATTGAAAAAGAAATTATATTTACATTTAAAAGTCCCCCCTCATTGAAATTCTACTTTTGGACGATATTTGTAAACCCACTAAAAACCAAATTATTTTTAGATCTAGGATGAAGCTCTAAACTGTCTTCACGTATTAAAAAAGGGTGCTTGTGCGGTTTACACTATGTTAAAAAACGAAAAATAAAAAAAAAATATATATTCTACGTACTCGTTATGGAATGAAGTTCTCATAAAAAAATCACGTAATTTCATCAAATAGTTTTTATTTTATGCCGTAAAAACGATTTGGGAAATTCAGAATCTTCCTAAAAAAACTGCGATAATTAGTCAAGGGAGCGTAAAACAAAAACTATTTAATGAAATTACGTGATTTTGTTATGAGAACTTCATTCTATAACGAGTACGTAGATCTATAGAGTGTAGTTTTACTAATAGTTTAAAAGAAATAAATATTTATAATCGGTACAAGCAATTGAAAATTAACTTTTGAAAAATATTCAAATATAAATGTATATATTTTCGAATCGGAAATTATACACAAATTTTTCCGATTCCGATGCCGATTCCGATTCCCCGAAAATTACCGATTTAACCGATTCCCGATTCCGATTCATCGGCACAACACTAATATATACATATATATACACATATATATATATATATTCATATATATGTACATATATATATACATATATATGTATATATATATATATATATGCATATATATATCGTCGGATTTAATCCAGCTTAACAATCATGTATATATATATGTATATATATATATGTATATATATGTATATATAATATATATATGTATATATATGTACATATATATATATATATATATGTATATGTATATACATATATATATGTATATATATAATATATATATATGTATATATATATATATATGTATATATATATATATATATGCATATATATGTATATGTATATGTGTATATATATGCATATACATTAGGCACCGCCAAAAATGGCCGCAAAATCAAGTTGTTGTTGTTTTTTAAAACTAAATTACATTTATTACAATCCATTATTTCTGAGTAACTTTTTTTTTTCCAGAAAGATAAAACCCTGAATTTTATCATATAGAAAACAGAATAATGTAAAACTTTTTCTACTATTTTTAATTCAATTTTAAATGTTAAATTTTCCCAAAAAGTTAACAATTGATATTTTTTGTCTTGCACAAATAACGTACTTAAATATTAAAAAAAAAGGGTTTTTGAAATAATTTATTTATTCATTTATTGTCTAACTAAGATTTAGGATGATTTTCTAAGAGAATATGCAAAAATATTATAATATAAGTACCTGAATTTCAAATAATTCCACTTATTCATATAGGTAACCAGACATTTCGCGTCGCCGTAGAGTTCAGATCGACTCTGTTTACGTTTTCTTTTGATTGAGACGAAAACTATGGAAGACCAAACAGGCCAAAAAAACTTATTTTTCAGTGACGAAAATTTCAATGTATTATTAAGCTGAGGCTGGCCAGTACCAGATGGGTGACCATTTGTATGAGTTTGGTTTTTAATGTGTATGTGTGTGGGGGCCAGGTTCCCCA
>NC_136511.1:93048508-93076008 GCF_053919585.1 Euprymna scolopes | reverse complement strand
ATATATGTATATATTTAAAAAAAAAATCCAAGCTTCTTTAAATCATTTTCAGTTGGACTGTGTTCTTTTGGGTTCATATGTTGATTTGTTTGGAAAATTATGTGCCAGTTTGTCAACTTTTTTGTCAGGTGCTGGAGAAGTATGAGTCTAAAACAAACTTTATTTAAAAAAAATAAAAAATAAAAAATAAATCCAAGCTGGGAGGAAAAGGGGCAAAAGCGGTCCAGTCGCTGATCAATTACTATTTATGATTTTTGGACTATTTTTTCATGTGGATTTTCAGGTATGTGTGTGTGTATGTACGTATATGCATGTGTTTGTATATGCGTATGTGTGTGCCTCTACGTGATTACATTTGTTGTATGTGTGTGCAGATGCATACGTATTTTAGCGTACATCTTTATGTACGCATGTGTTTATATCCATGTGTATGCGGCGGGGAGGGGGGACCTGTAAGCTGAGGTGAAGGCAACCCCTCAAGGTGAAGCAAATTTCTAAGGTAAAAAAAATAAAGCGGGAGACCAGTACCCGCATGAAACTGGTCTGCAGTGTTACTTGTTGCTGGCTGTCTTGTTCTTGCTTGTTGCTGGATGTCAACATTTTGAACGGAGAGAGAGATTTAGCTTTCGTACAAAGCTAAAACTTTGGAACACCCTCAGGTATAGATACTCCCTCATGCATTTGTCTATAAAAAAAAATGGTCCTATTGCGATGGACGTTGTGACGTGTGTAGGTCTGAAATGCTGGAAGCGTGTAATAATTGATCTGCCATCATTATATGTATCTATGTATAGGTGTATGTATGTTTATGCACATGTCTATGTATATGTGTGTATATTTATGTGTATATGTATGTGTATATATGTTTGTGTATGTATGTATATGTGCATGTATGTATATAGGCGTGTGTATGTGTATTTATGCATCTGTGTATGTATGTATGTATGTATGTATGAGCATGTATGTATATGTGTATGAGTGCATATTTATGTACGTGTATGTATATGTAGGTAAGTGTATGTATATGTATGTGCATGTGTACGTATGGATGTATGTATGTATATGTGTGTATGTATATCTGTATGTATGCATGTGTGTCTGTATACGTATGTATGTGTATTATTCATGGTGTATGTATATATGTGTGTATGTTTACAGATATGTATTTGTGTATGTGTAGATATGTATATTTGCGTTTATATATATATGTATGTATCCCAATGACCGTCTTGTGTATGTTTATGTATGTATAAGTATGTCTATGTATGCATATATGTAATGCGTATGTATGCATGCATATATGTGGGTTATTTGTATGTGTGTATGTATGTGTATATATGCATGCATGCGTGCATGTATATATATATGTATATATACCAGTGACCGGCTTCAGTGTCATGTCTGGTTGTTCGTGTGAATTTTGCCGGCAGGACTAAAGTCATTTTCGGCTCATGGTCTTTCAGTACCTGAGGGAGTGGCACTCGTCTGACAAGACGTTGCAATCATCATATATACAGACAGATAGACCTGTAAGGAAAGGCACCCTGACAGATCCGGAAGGAGATCGGGAAGATACGGATAGGTGGGCTGATGATGAGATAGTAGATGAACGGGAGTTAGAGGTAGAATTTGAGGTAGAGAATACAGACTTGCTAACAGAGATAACAAATACGCCTCCAGATTCGGAAGGTTGGGAATCCGAAGATGATATTTCATTATTGGTACGGAGAGATAGAGAAGCTGGTAATGAGAATAAGGCTGAAGAATCAGAGAGCAATACAATTCCGTCAACACAGCACCCAGAAGTAATAGGTGACACGATGGGACCTAGACTTCTGAGAAGCAGCAAAAACGACCTATCAATGTTATCTCAAAACGAGGGAAAATTAAAGATAGCTATGAAGAAGATAAAGAAGACGAAGAAAGTCCAATTAATTCTATGGTAAAGTTATTTGGGGAAATGGAATTGAGTGATTGAAATAAAAATGGAACAAATAATAAAAGAGCGTTACTATGTGTATTTGTAGGATGCGTCGCTTGATAATGATGATGGTAATGATGGCTGGATGGACAGTAGCGCTGCACCACACACACAGCATAATATTTAAGAAGACCAGCGAGGTGACAATTACACAGTCTAAGTGGATCTTGACATTCGTCATCGATCTGGGAGCGTATCAGAAGATTCAAAGGGAACTAGAACACGAAATTGACTTAGCGGCGGACTTAAATCTGCAAATGCAGAAAAATCAATCAAAACTTGGGATAAATTCTGATCCAGCGTTATTTGTATCACTAGGAGGACGATTAGATAAGATGAAGCAAGACTCCGATACGTTGGAGGATATTTTAGGGATATTGGATTACTGGCAACAGAAGGGACCCAAAAACGAGTTAGAAAGAGATCTATACTACCTTTCGTAGGTAAAGCACTACACGTATTATTTGGTACAATATCAGAAAGTGACACAGAGGCATTAGGAAAGTATGTAAGCGGTTTAGACGAAAATCAACAGAAGATAAAGCACATCGTAGGGGAAAGTTTATCGATAGTGAATGTTACTAGATACGAACTAACAGAACATAGACAAAGAATTAACTGGCTATCTCATACGGTCACAAGCCTAAACGGAAGTTTAACTTTTATGGCTAGAAGAATAAGTACTGCAGAGGCTGTAATTGGGCAAATACTGGAACTGATGATGATGACAAACCAACTTGACTCATCAATTCAGTTATTGACATTGACAATGGAACATGTTAGGACACAATTAGATTTACTTTCATTAGCGCACATGTCACCGAGCATCATACTTCCCAAAGACTTAAAAACAATACTCGGGATGATTCAGTCAGACTTGCCGCATGCTTTACACTTACCAGTAGATCCAAAGAAGAGTCTATGGGAATATTATAAAGCCTTAAGTTGTGCTACAATTATGCAAAATGATAAGATTTATGTAATGGTTGAGTTACCTTTGTTGAGTGGAGGTAGCGACTTCAAGGTGTTTAACGTAATTTACCGATACCGTTTCCTAATAATGTCACCGAGGAGAGAGCAGTAGCAAGATACAAAGTTGAAACTGAAGAAATAGCTTTTAACCCCGCCCGAACCAAATTCATAGTGTTGTTGCCTAGCGAAGCACTAGCGTGTAGCATGAATGCACTGAAAGTTTGTGCAGTAAAAAGTCCCATCTATGCAACTAACGGACACAACTTATGCGTCGTTCGATTATTCCAAGGTAATGAGGAGGGAATCGATAAATACTGTGGAGCAGAGGTGTCGGTGGATACACTCACACCCCAAGCTATACATCTATCGGATGGTGTTTGGGCAGTTGCCTTAACTAGTAAGCGAAGGCTGACGAAAGTCTGTAAGGGACGGCAACAAGGTGAAATACTTATTCATCCACCTATGACCATTATAGATCTACCTATGAGTTGTGCAGCTTTTGGCCCAACTATGGAGATTTTGCCGTCCTATAAACTTACAGAGAAGTTTGAGCTCCAGAATGACTTTCTGTCATTAATTAAAATACCGCGTGTAAAGTGGTCGAAAATATGGACCCCTATCACTAAGGAATTTCCGAAGATAGAAGCTCACAAAATTCCACCTCTTCTGAAACCGGTCGGAAAGACCGCTATAAGCGAGTTAGTAGATGAGTTACAAACAGTGAAGACTAATAACGAACAGGAAAAATGGAGATGGGAAGAAGTAAGTAAATGGTTATATCCTACAATAATCATCTTGGTCGTGATGATGATAATAGCTTTTCTAGTGTATGGGAAAAGGAGAGTAAGCCACATCAATAGCATCCTAAGGGCTAGAAAAGATGGTAATAAAATAGATGAGGATGAGGGTAACCCTCAATCAGAGCGCTTAAAAGGAAAAGTCCATTCGATGTTTGAAATGAATAGGGATGAGCATGAAGTGGGGAATGCTACCGTGGTTTTTGATAATGCCACCAGTCCTGATCAATCTGGTACAAAATCGAGACTACCAACAAACCGCGCATCTAATACCCTACCAATGTTGAAGATACATATGTGAAGAAGGCTGAAGCCGGGTAATCAAAAAAGATCCATGGAATGAAATCCAGAGAAAAATTAACTATTGAATAAATAATTGCATGCGTCAAATATATATATAAATATTAAATACACCCCTCTTTCTAAACAAACATAATATAAGGTTAAATACACCCCTCTTTCTAAACAAACATAATATAAGGAATACCCGAAAAGACTAAAACGAAAAATCACAATACTAAAATCCAAGAATCCAAAAAATAAATATCAAAATAGAATGAAAGCACCCCTACCCTTATTTCAGAAGAGCCAGTCCCCCCCTCCTCACACATACACATTAGTAACGACCTAGGATCACAGTCGCCTTCCTGAGGAAGCAAATAACATCCTAACACTATAAAACAATATACACATTCCCAAACCAATAAAAGCAAACACACACACACGCACACGCATGCACGCACACACACACACACACACAAACACACACACACACCCTACCCCACCCTAAAGGAAAAGAAAAAAACATTAGCAGAAAGAGAGAGCGACTACAACCAGGTCAGCGGCCTCCCTCGACTAGCCCAATAAAAGAGTAATAAAAATTGAGCATGCCAATGAATAATAAACACTTACAAGCCTCCACCCCTTGGAAAAACTTCAAATTAACTACGAAAATTGCCATTTTTACATCTCCAGCACATTTGAAAATAATTTCTGGCGAGGACGCTTCACAGAACGTCTGAAACGCGCATAAAAACGATTTCAATGACTTAAAAACATTATTACAATGATCCAAACATAATTCTCAATGAAAAACCAAAACACGGAATAATAAAATAATGTTAAAAAATACACATTGTTGGTGACTACTCCCTTATATATATATATATATATATATATATATATATATATATATATATATATATATATATATATATATATATGTGTGTGTGTGTGTGTGAAAAAAACAATTAAAAAAATAATGATGATAAGGGTTTTGGACTCTTATAAAATCATAATGAACTGAAGACAGATTTTAAAAAAACACGAACTCTGAAAGAAAACTTTTGGCATGTGCATGAAAGATAAAGCTTTTAAAAATTTTCTTCTTTTATTAACCAAATAGCTAAATATTATGAATTGTAAAACCACAGGGATTCCCTAGTATTAAAGCCAGGTAAGAAGGAGTGGGTTAGAAAAAATATTGATCCCAATATTGTTTCTTTTAAGTAGGGGAGGTAATGTAACGAAGTAAGGGTGTGGGGAGGTTGATGCCCCCCCCCGTTAGGAAGAAAGACAAAACCACTTGGTGTCAAGTTGTTATTTAAGAATCACAAGAACTCTGTGTATTAAAGGTTAAAAGAGAAACTGTATTTACTAACTGTTTATTTGAGTTCGATCAGATCTTTGAAGTGAGCGACTGTTTTATTTTTAGAAATGATGATTCAAATTATGGACTGAGAGCGGAATTTCTAAACAAATAGAAATAATATCCATGTGATGTTCAGAGGGCGAACATGAATGTTTATATATATATATATATCAACAAGTAAGAGAGATACGGGGGGAATGCGCAGAAGACAGATTTTAAGTTGGACAGATAGAGAACAGAAAGTCAGAGCAGAGCGGGCTTTTGACTTAAAACATATTTCTTCAGATACCCAGAGACCGACACTCCACAAGGTTACAAGCTGACGCCTTCGACCATATTCTTAGAATAATAACACATCGCTTCCTTCAGGACTCTGAAAGAATTATAAGAACTGAACTTAAGAACTGTATATATCTATGTATATATGTGTATATATGAGGGAGTGGCTCTCGTCTGACAAGACGTTGCAATCATTGTATATATATATGTATATATATGCACATGTATATATATATAGGTATATATGCATATGTATATAGGTATATGTGTATATATATATGTATGTATATATATATAGGTATATATATATAAGTGTATATATATATGTATGTATATATAAATAGGTATATATATGTAAATGTATATATGTATATGAATATATATGTCTATGTATATATGTATATGTATATATATATGTAGATATATATGTATATATATTTATGTATGTATATATATTTATGTATATATATATGTATATATTTATGTGTATATATATATTAGTGTTGTGCCGATGAATCGGAATCGGGAATCGGTTAAATCGGTAATTTTCGGGGAATCGGAATCGGCATCGGAATCGGAAAAATTTGTGTATAATTTCCGATTCCAAAATCGATTCTTTGAATATTTTTCAAAAGTTAATTTTCAATTGCTTGTACCGATTATAAATATTTATTTATTTTAAACTATTAGTAAAACTAAACTCTATAGATCTACGTACTCGTAATAGAATGAAGTTCTCATAACAAAATCACGTAATTTCATTAAATAGTTTTTGTTTTACGCTCCCTTGACTAATTATCGCAGTTTTTTAGGAAGATTCCGAATTTCCCAAATCGTTTTTACGGCATAAAATAAAAACTATTTGATGAAATTACGTGATTTTTTTTATGAGAACTTCATTCCATAACGAGTACGTAGAATATATATTTTTTTATTTTTCGTTTTTTAACATAGTGTAAACTGCACAAGCACCCTTTTTTAATACGTGAAGACAGTTTAGAGCTTCATCCTAGATCTAAAAATAATTTGGTTTTTAGTGGGTTTACAAATATCGTCCAAAAGTAGAATTTCAATGAGGGGGGACTTTTAAATGTAAATATAATTTCTTTTTCAATCTGAAAAATTTCTAAATGTTTTCTCTTTATCTATTTTATCCAGACTTTGATAAATTCATTGTGAGATATTCATGTATATTTTTAACTTTTCCGAAACGAAACCCGAGAAAAATGCGACGGTGTCAGACAATGTGGCTCCAGGAAAATAAAATAAAACTCTATTCGTTTGAAATCTTTTCATATTAAACTCCTTGAGAAATTTGGCAAGTGGGTGTGAAAAAGTATTGTTGTCGAAACCAACGGCATCGAAGGTGTTAATTACCCCATAATACTTTCAACTCAACTTTTGAGTGAGATTGGCGGGCTTCAGCGAGGCCTCCGTGATATATATATATATATATATATATATATATATATATATATATATATATATATATATATATATATATATATATATATATATATATATATCATGGAGGCCTTGGCTTCAGACGGCATTGGCGCCGTCGTAGCAATCCTTAAGTATAAACATAAACAATACCGGCATAATCAAAGAAAATCACACTGGAAGCATATTTCAAATTAAATCAAAGGCCAAGTCTTTTCACAATTTTGCCCATTCCTTGTTGGTCCCCCCCCCCCCCGATTTATCGGAGAGGGACTATAGTTTTCAGTGGCGTTAGTCCGTTCGTTCGTCCGTCCGTTCGTCCGGATGATTCCCGGATAACCGTCCATTACTTTTTTCTGAAATTTTGCCACAAGTTGTACTCCAATACGTAGATGTGCACAACATCGAGTTTTTTTTAAAGAAAACTCTCGTTGCTCCCCCAGGGGCTGAAAAGGGGTCAAAAATGCCCAAAATGGCAAAAATGACACTTTTGGCCTCATAACTTTTTTCCCGTCCATTAGATTTTACTGAAACTTGTCCAAAATGTGAAGGCAATTGTTGCAAATGTAAATTCAGTATCGCTGACCCTGGCAAAACTCTGGTTTGCGCCCCCCGGGAACTTTTAGGGCTAAAAACCACCCCTTTTTTAGGCTCTTTTTTTCATATTTGTCTAAAATGTGATTATGTATCTCTATTTAGTGTTTTTTTATGGCGCTGAACTCAAATTTACATGTCTTAAGGCCTGAAACATAGCCGTTTGTCCATTTTTACAAGTAATCAGCTCCCCCATGGGGGCAAAAGAGGTAAAAAAATACATCAAAATGACTCTAAATAGACAAAATTGACATATTTTTCAGAATAACTTTTCATCCATTCATTAGATTTTTCTGAAACTTGGCAAAACCATGGGCATACCTGATATACACCTGATGGAAGTATCACTGACCCTGGGAAAAATCAGAGTCACAAGCCCTGGAGGTTTTAGGGCTAATATTGGGTGTGAAGCAAAAGTTGAACTTAGTCATTTTTCTGAAAACATTTGAAAATTTTTTTTTCACTCCAAATTGTTTTTTTATCAGTTATGTATCACTTTTTTTATCACTTTATTCGATCCCCCCTCCTCACATAGAGGGGGACCATGCATGCACGGCTTGTTATATTTGTCAATACCGATTGCCGAGTGAGGGAGCAGCAAACATACCGACAAAACCCAACACTTTTATATTCTACTTTTCATTTAATTAGCAATAATGTTTGATATTATTTTTCTGGGCAAAATATTTCTTTAATTTTAGACAATTCTTTCGCTACTTTGAAAATAAACTGCATTCTTCTAAAGGTTACCTAGCGAATTTTCTCAAAGTTTCAATTTTTGTTTTGTTTATTTTACGCATATAAAATAAGTTTAGATCTTCTTTAGTTTTACTAATAGTTTAAAAGAAAGAAATATTTATAATCGGTACAAACAATTGAAAATGAACTTTTTAAAAATATTAAAAGAATCGATTTTGGAATCGGAAATTAGGCACAAATTTTTCCGATTCCAATACCGATTCCGATACCCCCAAAATTACCGATTTATCCGATTCCCGATTCCGATTAATCGACACAACACTAAAATAAATGAAAGATAAACAAATACCACGTTATATTCTACTTTGTATTTAATTAGTAATAATGCTTGATATTATTTTTCTTTATAAAATATTTATTTAATTTAAAACAATTTTTTCGATACTTTGAAAATAAACTGCAAATTTACTTCTAGAATATTCTCGAAATTTCATTAGGGACCTCCATCTTTCACCACAGATTTATCATTCAACTTAAAAAAAAACAGTTTTCTTTGATGTGCAATAAAAAAACTTATAGGAGTCGGCGTACACGAGGGAAGTCGTATTACGTACTATCACTTAGGAAGAAAGTGTAGTATCTGTGCTGATGCTACATTTCATCTATTTTCTCCCTGTTCAATGAAGGAGAAATCCTAAACTCAGGCAATTGTAATTTTTTTGTTCTTATCAAAAGTGCCCCTTTTGGGGGAGCTGGATATTCTCCAGATTAAAAAAAACGACCTTCCTAAATTTCTAAATTTAATATAAAATGATCCCCCGTTTCCCAGCCATTTGAATCGTTTTAAAGCAGTTAACTAATTTTTTACCATTGACTCACAACCCAATCGGCAAAATCATAAAAGCACAAATAATCGCTTTTTTTTTGTATTATCACGGACTGAAGGTTAGTAGTAGGAAGGGTCCGTGTCTTTTATAAAATGGAGAATCGAACTTTTCTTTTCGCAACAAAAAGTTATAATTGCAATGGGCGAAAAATGAAAACGGAATAAAAACACCGATAATTTCACGAGAATACATTATTTACATCTACGTACCGTTTTACACGTAACTATTTAAAAATGAAATAAAAAGATTGCCTATAAACACTCATGATCATAATATATATATATATATATATATATATATATATATATATATATATATATATATATATATATATATATATATATATATATAAAACGATTAGGAATTTAAAATAGACGGTCAGTTTCACAAATAAATATAACGTAACATGAGCTGTAGTGTGTTACCAATTTTAAATTATGTGCGCTTATTGGGGATAGGGTGTCTACTTTTTAAGCGATTACACATGGTTTTACAACGTTGCAAACCGAACTTAATTTAGTGGGAAACACTTTAGTTAATATCCATAAAGAATTAGGATGGCCAGAAATGATGATCATTTTACGTTAAATTTATATTCGAAACTGATCTTACACTCTAAATTCTAAATGATCGCTTTTCTTTCCGCCAATTAAAAAAATGTTCTAACACGTAATCTATAAAAGTAATATTTCATTTTGGAATAGGGATTTAGCTGCGAGAGAAAGCACAGAAAGCTCACGCAATCTCACGTTAAAAATGGTTTTCATAATAGTGATATTATTATTTAGAAATTCGTTCGTAACAATGAGATGTGGCTTTGCTAAGTGGCGTTGTTAAATATATTGTTCTTACATCGTTTTCTTATTTTGCCTACAAATCTTCGAATATTTTCCACTATTCATGTAAGTAGCATGTTATACAGTAAATACGAACTGGTACAATATAGCTTTGTTTTAAAATCAAAATAAATGTTTTGTTGTGTTATAATTTTTAATCAATTACAACGCAAACATTTGAGATAAAATATACGCGGACATTAACCAGGGGTTTATGTAATAATTTGAAAATTTACGAAAAAACAAACAAAAAAAATCTCTAATTAAATATGTATAAATTTTACAAGAATCGGAATCGGAATCGGGAATCGGATCGGAATCGGAAATTTTGAACGGAATCGGAATCGGAAAAAATTTTGGCATCGTCCCATCACTAATATATATGTATATATATATATGTATATATTTATGTATATATATATATATATGTATATATTTATGTATATATATATGTATATATTTATGTATATATATATATGTATATATTTATGTATATATATATGTATATATTTATGTATATATATATGTATATATTTACATATATATATATATATGTATATATTTATGTATATATATATATGTATATATTTATATATATATGTATATATTTATGTATATATATATGTATATATTTATATATATATGTATATATATGTATATATATATGTATATATATGTATATATTTATGTATATATGTGTATATATTTATGTATATATATGTACATATATTTATGTATATATATGTATATATTTATGTATATATATATGTACATATATTTATGTATATATATGTACATATATTTATGTATATATATGTATATATTTATGTATATATATATGTACATATATTTATGTATATATATGTATATATTTATGTATATATATATGTATATATATTTATGTATATATATATGTATATATATTTATGTATATATATATGTATATATATTTATGTATATATATGTATATATATTTATGTATATATATGTATATATATTTATGTATATATATGTATGTATATAGATGTATGTATATATATGTATGTATATATATGTATACATACATGTATATATATGTATGTATATATATGTATATATATATGTATATATATGTATATATATAAATGTATATATATATGTATATATATAAATGTATATATATATGTATATATATAAATGTATATATATGTATATATATAAATGTATATATATGTATATATATGTATATATATACATGTATATATACATATATATATATAAGTATATATATGTACATATATATGTATATACATATGTATATATATATATGTATGTATATATGTATGTATATATGTATGTATATATATGTATATGTAAAGGGCGAATGAACTCTTTTTCTGGGTCAACGGCCAACTAGCACCTTGTATATTTGTGTGTGTGTATATGTGTATTGGGGTGGAGCTGGCTCCCGTAAGTCGTGGTGAAGGCAACCTTTCTAGGAGAAGCAAATCTCTGATTTAAAAAACCATAAAGCGGAAGACCATTACCCGCATTAAGCTGGTCTGCAGTTTAATTTGTTGCTGGCTATCTGGCTCTTGCTTGTTGCTGGATCTTAACATTTTGAACCAAGAGAGAGACTTAGCTGTCCTCTGTAACATCATATTTGTATAGATACTCCCTCAGGCATTTGGGCTCATTGATTTTAAATGTCTGAGGGAGAGGCACTCGTCTGACAAGACGTTGCAATCATCATCATATATATGTATGTATATATATATATGTATATATGTATATATATATGTATGTATATATATATGTTTGTTTTACGTTGCAATCATCATATATATATGTATATATATATATATATATATATATATGTATGTATATATATATGTATATATATATATGTTTGTTTTACGTTTTGCATCTGTGGCACTCGTCTGACAAGACGTTGCAATCATCATATATATGTGTAAATATATGTATGTATATATATATGTATATATATGTATGTATATATATGTATGTATATTTATATGTATATATATGTATGTATATATATATGTATATATATGTGTATATATACGTCTATATATGTGTATGTATATATATATGTGTATATGTATATATACATGCGCAAGTATATTTATATAGGTATATGTATATATGTGTATATATATGTATGTATATATAGGTATATATATAAATGTATATATGTATATTTATATATATGTCTATGTATATATGTATGTACATGTATATATATATGTCTATGTATATATGTATATATATATGTACATATATATGTGTATGTATGTATATATATGTATACATATGTGTATATATATACATATGTGTGTATATATATGTATAGATGTATGTATATATATGTATATATATGTGTATATATATGTATGTATATATATGTATGTATATATATGTATGTATATATATTTATGTATGTATATATATGTTTATAAATGTACATGTATCTATATATATGTACATATGTATATATATATATATATGTATATATATGTATGTATATATTTATATATATATATGTATATATATATGTATGTATATATTTATGTATATATATGTATAAATATATGTATGTATATATATGTATGTATATATATGTATATATATGTATGTATATATATATGTGGTTATATATATGTATCTATATATATGTGTGTATATATATATGTATGTATATATATATATGTATATGTATATATGTATATATATGTATGTATATGTATATATACATTTACGTATATGCATATATATGTTTGTGTATATTTGTGTATATGTATATATATATATATTTACATATATGTATATACATTTATGTATATTTTGAATATGTATGTATATGTATATATATATATTTATGTGTATGTATATATATGTATATATATATTCATGCCTATATATGTATATATATATTTATGCCTATATATGTATACATATAAATTCGTGCATATATATATTTATGTATATATATATGTATGTATATATATGTATATATATGTGCACATATATATGTGTATATATATGTATATATGTATATATATATGCATGTATATATGTTCACATATCCATATGTATATATGTATATGTATATATATGGATATGTGTCTATATATGTGTATATATATGCATATATATGTGTATGTATATGTCTATATATGGCTTTATATATGTATATATATGGCTTTATATATGTATACATACGTCTATATATATGTATATATGTATATATATGTATATATGTATGTATATGTATATATATATGTGTATATATATGTATATATGTGTGTGTGTATATATGTATATATATATATGTATGTATATATATGTATATATATGTGTACATATATGTATGTATATGTGTACATATATATATGTATGTATATATGTATGTTTATATATATCTGTTACATATAGGGGTTTCATTAAAAGAGTCTTAGTGAGTGTTCTGATTATACGCGCAGTCTTAGAAGAGAGAGAGGCTTAGAAAGAGTCTTATTACAGTGAGGGATGTTGTAAGACTCAGAGAGAGAGAGAGAGAAGTTGTATAAGTTGTTGTACGAGACTTAGAGAGATATGTCATGTTAGGAGAGATTCTTATATATTAAATGTTCATTCTTTAATTGTGTTGAATGGAAGGAGAAGAAAGCTCTTTGAGTGAGGACATAGTGTTCAGACAGTGCGGACATGATGATGTTGAGACGTGTATGTAAAGACATATAACACAAATATATAATACAATTGGACTTTACCTTTTTTTAAGAATCATAAGACAACAAGACGAGCTTTACAAAAAACACTTGATCGTTTATTCTTCACATCAAGAATTCAAAGTTTCACATTTCTTCTTGAAGTGACGTCTCGCTCCTAGACGTCTGACTCCCTCTGAGTTTTCTCACTGACTAACTCTCAAGTTTTTTCTCTATTCCTAGAACTTTCTATTTTCCGTGACGTCAAACACATGTTAAAACATGTGCATTCTTTCACGTGTCCTGGACATACGTGTCCAAAACTTTTCCTATTTATCAGTAACCTATTTTTCCAATATGTTAAAAACATTATCTCATAAGCTGCATTCTTTCAATTTAAAATTTCATAACAAACTTGAGAGTTCACATCCTTTCCTTGAAATATTTATCTATATTCTAAACAAATGTTTATTTTACATTTTTTAATTCTCACACGTAATCTATTTCTAAACTAGATTACGAGGTTTGAATTTCGCCTATGCTCTTTCATTTTCATTTTAAACTAAATTCTCCATTTTTATACTTACATGAAAAAGGGACAGCCCTTATCATGTAACATCCCTCCCTTCCAAATTTCACAAAAAAAAAAATGTATGCATTTTTAAATTTAGTACATTTTATTATTTTTACATCTACACAACCACACGGCTAGAAAGATCAGGCTAAAAAAACACAAAAAAATCTCTTTCAGTCAGCCCTTCACGGCCGACTTCACAATTGTTTATTTTTTTATAAGATCAGAATCTTTCTGATCTTCGTGGCATTTACTTTTTGGGTGTAGGGTCTTTACCTTTGATTCACAACAGCTATTTTCCAGCCACCCATATGCCGCAGACTAGAGGTTTTCACCTTTCTCGAAATGGACGACTTCCTTCGTCCCAAAAGTGTTCTGGTCTCTCTTTCCGCATGGTTAGTCTTATCAAATATGGCTTTGTTTTTTATTTTATTCAATAACTATCTTATACGGGACATACCAAAGCTCATATACTTAAATCTTTGTTGTTGGCTTCAGAAGTTTAAGATATACTTTTTTTTCTCTCATACGGATTCACTCGGATTTCCTTGCTTGGATTCTTGAAACTTCGACGAGGATTTAGAAATATCACCCCTAACTAACTAACACCTTTTGTGCGCCCAACACCTTAATAGCGCTCTAAATACTATCTAATAGCCCGATTTTTTATTTTATTTTTCTTTTCTCTCGCCAGCTTCTAAGATACAGCAGATATATCCCACATTCATGCATCTCTAAAAAAAATACAAGGTTATATCTTTCTTACATAATCTACGGCATATTTTTGCTTGTCTCTTACTTCATTATGCTATATGTGATTGCCTTAGGACTACCTCTCATCGGTTTACTGGTCCCCTTAATAATTTTCGTATTCTTTCCAACGCCTGTTTATTAATTAAGCCAAGACTTACCACTTTGCTTGGAGTCGTTACGTGCAACCAGCTTATATTAAGCACTTAATTAACCAGGTTCCCAAATTTTTCGTATAGGGGCACATCTTGTGCTTATCAATCCCTACCAAGTCACTTTTCTTGGAGAAAAATTTTTAGGATCTCTAAAAAAAAACAACAAAAACCAATTGCTAAAACAAAACATCTTTCTTACGGCTTATCACATCTAAAAACTCTTTAAATACCCGTTTACGTAATTTTAATTCTTGTCTCCCTTCTAAAATTCTAACTGAATCTGTAAGCCAACCATACGTCTTAACTTGTTTTATTTTCACCTAGACTGTTTTAAATCTAATGTATATTTACTGCTGACTTTGAATTCTTGCTGTGAAAATCAATACATTTAGATACATAAGACAATTTACAATATTTGTTCAACATCATAAAAACATTTTCAAAAAAAAATACCTTAATACATTTAACATTTTGCAACAGTTATAACTTTTTTTCAACAACAACAACAAAAAAATCATCTGTAACAAACAACAATTCAACAGTCTGTCCAAAACAATTGTCCCTTTTTTTTTTTCAAAAAAAAAAAAAATTCAAATGAAACACACAAAAAATAAAAAGGCGAAAAGTTCAACTATGAACACAAAAATGCATTTCCAAACAAATTTTACACGCTGTTTCAGAGAGTACATGCAACCTTTGAAAAATTCCCGTTTGATTGACAGATTAAATTCAACAATTTGTCTAAACGATTTCATATTGACACAATTTTTCTAATGACACTTCATACAAATTTCAAAACAATAATGGGTGACCCCAAATATCTGCATTTGCGTGTATGTGTGTGTGTGTTTTTTTTTCAAACCAATTCATTTATCAATGAATTACGCATGGTGACTTGTTTACTATATTTCCATTCATTACTACGGATTTCTTTTACGGCATATCGGCCTTTTCTTCTTTTTCTTTTTAATATTTCTTGTATCTTTTGTTCTCTGTGTGCGTGTGTGTTCAATTTTTTTTTCTTTTCTTTTTTTTTTGTTCGCATTTCTGTGATCGTGTAATTTTTTTTTTCCGTGGTATTATTTTTGTTTATTTATTTTTTTAATTATGTTGGACCCTTTTAAAACGTTGTGTTTTTTTTCTTTTTCGCATTCTGTGATCGTGTAATTTTTTTTTTCTTTTCCGTGGTATTATTTATTTATTTATTTTTTTAATTATGTTGGACCCTTTTAAAACGTTGTGTTTCTTTCTTTTTTTTTTTTTTTTTTTCCGCGGTATCGACCCCAGGTTCGGTTTCTTGCATCGCTGATGCAAACTGGTTCACGAACACCAAAATATGTATATGTATATATATATGTGTATATATATGTATACACACGATAATAAACATTCTTTCTCTTCATGTTTATTATCGTGTGTATTTATTGATTGTAACATCATCACTACCGTCATGAACATTGAGGAATTATACCGTTTCTTTTAAAACGCTTCTCTCAATTTAAAAAAAAAAAATAACAGCAACAAAAACATCGAGCTTCATGACTGGTTTGTTTTACGTTTTGCATCTGTGGATTTCTTTTCATGTTTATTATCGTGTGTATTTATTGAATTGTAACATCATCACTATCGTCATGACCATTGAGGAATTATACCGTTTTTTTTTGGTTTTTTTTTAAACGCTTCTCTCAATTTTAAAAATAAAAGATAAAAATAAAAGAAATAACAAAAAAACAAAAAAAAACCCAAAAAACAAAACAAACATGTTGCATGCGTGTGTTTTATTTTATCTGGAGTGGAGAGGGCTCCAGAAAGCCATGGTGAAGGAAGCCTCTCTAGGAGAAGCAAATCTCTGATCTAAAAAAACAAAGCGGAAGACCAGTACCCGCATTAAGCTGGTCTGCAGTTTGATTTGTTGCTGGCTATCTTGCTCCTGCTTGTTGCTGGATATCAACATTTTGAACCGAGAGAGAGACTAGCTGTCTTACAAAGCTAAATCTCTGGAATAACAGAAAAACATCTTTGTACAGATACTTCCTCAGACATTTGTCAAAAAAAAAAAAGAAAAAAAAAAAAGAAAGAAAAATGTCCTATTGGCGATGGCTATCCATATAAACAGGAACAGAAGATATTATGCTAAACGACACCCACTCCAGCTCTGTTGCTGGAATGTGAGAACACTTATTGACAATGGTAAAAGACTAGAACGGAAGACTGCAATTTTGACTAAGGAATTGCAAAGATACAATATAGACATTGCTGCACTCTCTGAGACACGTTTCGCAGGTGAGGATCAACTGGTTGAGCGCGAATCGGGCTACACAATCTTCTGGTCTGGTAGAGCTGAAAAGGAGAGGCGTGAGGCTGGTGTTAGTTTTGCAGTTAAGAACTCCTTAATTGACAAGATCAAACAGCCAGTAGCCATAAATGACCGTGCAATGACATTGAGAATGCCCCTTGCTGCTGGTCGTTCTATGAATGTTCTTTCTGTCTATGTGCCGACTCTTACTTCACCTGAAGACGATATTACGTCCTTTTATCATATGCTTAGATCTGTTATCACCGTTTTACCAAGCGCTGAGAGTTTGGTGGTTCTTGGTGACTTCAACGCACGGGTTGGATCAGACAATGAGACTTGGTCTCCATTGGGTCCATATGGCATTGGTAGAGTCAATTCAAATGGTATGCTGCTTCTCCATCTCTGCAGTGAACTAAATCTTGTTATCACCAACACTTTTTCCCATCAGAAACACAAGGAGACCTGGTTCCATCCCCAATCTAAACATGGCCATTTGCTTGATTACATACTGTGTTGACGTGGTGATTTTGGAAATTTTTGCAAAGTTAGAGTAATGCGTGGTGCTGACTGTGATACTGATCATTTAATGGTCAGAGCTAAACTGAGAATTACAGTTCGCAAAAAAAGCCGTTTCAATGGTGTCAAAGTGCCTAAACGTATTGATGTTTCCAAATTGAAGGATCCAGTCGTACGAAGTTCCTTGAAATCTGCTTTCAACCAGGTGGATTTCTCAGATTGTAACTGGGAGACAGTAAGAGATACAATATACCAAAAAGGTGTTGAAGTTCTTGGATTGAAGGTTCCCAGACATAGAGATTGGTTTGCTGATAATTTCGATCAAATTAAGCCTCAAATTGATAGAAAGCGGAAAGCTTATTTGAAACTTCTCAACTCTTCACCTCTGAACGAGCCAGCGCTCGCTGCTCACTTTTCTTCTGTTCGGAGTGAGGTTCAGTGTTGTGTGCGCCAAATAAAAAATAAATGGTGGTCTAACCTCTCCAGGGAGATACAGACTGCCTATGATCATAGAGATGTCAAGACATTCTACACTTTGCTTCATCAGGCTTATGGTCCGAAATCCTCTTCAACTACACCACTCCTGGCGAAGGATGGGAAAACCTTGCTGAAAACCTCAGATGAAATTAAGCATCGATGGCATGAACACTTTCATGATCTTTTTCATAACCCATCCAATGTTGATGTTGCTGCAATAGAAAGTATCCCTCAATGTTCCTTTTGTCCGGAACTTGATGTTGAACCGACTCTTGTGGAAACAGTTGATTGCATAAAACAGATAAACTCGAACAAAGCCCCTGGGCTGGATGGCATCCCTGTTGAGCTGCTGATACATGGTGGTGTCAATGTACATTGTGTGGTCCACTCTTTGATACTGTCAGTATGGCAGGGTGACCCGGTTGCCCAAGATTGGGTAGATGCCATCTTGGTTATGTTGTACAAAGGAAAGGGTACAAGATCTGATTGTGGAAATTATCGAGGTATCTCGCTGCTGAGTGCGGTTGGAAAGGTATTTGCACGGCTCTTGCTAAACCGATTGGAAAAGTATGTATGTCCTAATATCCTTCCGGAATCCCAGTCTGGTTTTAGAGGTGGGCGAGGAACTGTGGATATGGTGTTTTCTGCTAGACAGCTCTTGGAAAAATGTATTGAACAGCATATGCCTCTTTGCCAAGTGTTTGTGGACTTAACCAAGGCGTTTGACACAGTCAACTGTGAGGCTCTCTGGAAAGTGCTGGAAAAATTTGGCTGTACACCTGCTTTTACAGACAAGTTCAAGCAACTTCATCATAGTATGAAAGGTCGCGTCAACTTCAATGGTCAGCTTTCGGAAGAATTCCCTATTGATAATGGTGTGAAGCAGGGTGATATAGCTGCACCACCATTGTTTTCGCTCTATTTGACTGCTGTGCTCTGGTATGGTTTCCATGATTGTGATATGGGTGTTTATATTAGATTCCGAACGACTGGAAAGGTGCTCAACCTCAGAAGATTCCAAGCCAAAACACTTGTTAGTGATGGACCTGTTAGGGAACTGTTGTATGCTGATGATGCTGACCTGGTAACACACTCCTCAGTAGATATGCAACTAGTGATGGACCTCTTTAAAAATGCTTGTACCTGCTTCGGACTGACAGTTAGCATTAAGAAAACTAAAGTCATGTACACTCCCGCTCCCAATGATCTGTATGTGGAACCTGATATCTTCGTCTGTGGAAAGCGCCTTGAAGTCGTAAAAAATTTTGTCTACTTTGGGAGTGCCTTATCAAATGATGGCACTCTTAATGCGGAAATAAGACAGAGAATCAGCAAGACATCTAATGCTTTTGGAAGGCTACAAGATAGAGTCTGGTCTGATGGTGATCTGACTCTGACAACTAAAATTTCAGTATATCAAGCATGTGTAGTACCATCCCTACTCTACACATCTGAAACTTGGACCTTGTACCGGTCACATATAGAATTGCTCGAGAGGTTCCATCAGCATTGCCTTAGACACATTCTTGGTTTAAAGTGGTATAGCTTTGTCCCTGATACATATGTGTTAAAAAAGTCCAAAACAACCAGTATTGCTACCATTGTTATTAAGAACCAGTTGCGTTGGGCGGGTCATCTCATCCGGTTTGAAGACTATCGTCTCCCAAAACAATTGTTCTATGGTGAGCTTTTTCTTGGAAAAAGACCCCAGCACAAGCCCAGAAACGTTTTCGTGATAGCATCAAGGAGAGTCTGGTGAGCTTTCATATTCCTGTTGACAGTTGGGAGTCCCTAGCGTATGATCGCAAGCAGTGGAGGACACTGATATACAGGGGTGCAGAACACTATGAAGCAGCCAAAATAGACCGAGAGAAGCTTAAGAGAGCATGTAGGAAATGCCAAACCTTGCCGCCCAACCATGGAGATCTCTGGATCTGTAAGGTGTGTGATGGGGCTCTGTTGTCTAAGGCAGGTTTTGTTAATCACATGAAAGCCCACGATAATACAGGTTCTGCTGCTGTTAGTCTTATACAAATCAGTGAACGTTTTCAGTGTCATGTCTGCTTGAGGGTGTGCAAGTCGCTGGCAGGGCTAAAAAGTCATATTCGGGCACATGGACTTTAAGTGACTGAGGGAGTGGCTCTCGTCTGACAAGACGTTGCAAGACGTTGCAAGACGTTGCAATCATCATATATATGTGTATATATATATATGTATATATATATGTATGTGTATATATATGTATATATATATATACATACTAGCTGTACCCGGCCACGCATTGCTGTGGCTCAGTTTGTTAAAATGGAACACATGTGAAAGTAGAGAAAAGTTTGATTCTTTTTTTCAAGAGAATGTACAAATTTTTTTTTTTTTTTAACAGATGTTAAGAAAATAAACAGAAAAATACTTCCATCATTAATTATGCAAAAAAATAAATAAAATGTAGATTTAGTGTTTCAATATGCTTATAAATTACGATAAAACTTGCTGAGTATGTACTGTTTTACGGTTGTTGTAAAAATGGAACGGAAACTTAAATTTTGCTTCATTTTAATCTTTCTTAATTTTTTTATTGTGCCCCCCCAAACGAATATAATCAAAACAGTAACATTCAACAATTGTACTTTATGTATATAAAACACAAAATATTTATTAAAAAAAAAATTTAAAAAAAAAAAGTTAATAACGAAAGGGAAATAATTCCATTTTTTAAACGAAAAAGTCAGTTTACCTAACTTACTGTATTAATGCTATTTTTTTTAAGCAAGAAAAAAACAAAGGTAAATATCCAGATACGCTACTACAGAACACCGACCACTCTAATTTGTTTTTTTATAGGTAATTGAGGTTGCTGACAACGAATCTGATAGTCAAACTTGGGGCAAATTTACCGTTTGCATGGTATTTACCCCTGAAGTCACGAACTTCTTTCCACCATTTTGCAGCTTCCGTTCATGCTACGCGCATGCACACTGTAGCATAAACGACGGCTTCACCAAGCAAACTACGTTGGGGGGGAGGGGATTTTTTTTTTCCAGGACATAAAATTTTCTAATTTTCAAAAATACATTATAGCGCTTTTTGGGTGGAAAATTTAAAATTAGCTGAAAAAGAAATAAAATCAGAAAAGGAAAGCACACAAAGTTGGAGTGGGGGGGGGGTTAATTTATCTGTTTTTTTTTTTTTTTTACCTGGAACATCGAATTTTCAAATTTTCCGTAAGTAACGCACTGACATTTACCAATTAGAACACCATTTAACATTTTCCGAAGATTTTACTTTGTACATTGGGGGGGAGGGGCGGATGTGATGTTGGGGCGCGTGCGCACCCCAACATCACCCCCCCCTCCCCCCAAACAAATTAGAGTGGTCGGTGGGGTTTGTATTACTGTACACATAGATTCGCAAAAGTTGTCAAAAAACAAATATATAACAAATAAATGTTATCAAAGGCAAGATAAGTTACTTTTCTACCAAACTGGATATATTTTTCGTGTTTTTATTCAATGTAACATGTTTATTCAGCTCGAAAAACATACAGTGTTTACCGATGTATTGGAAAATTCAAGATGGCGTCTGATTCTCTCTTTAACACGGTAAGTTTGGGAAAAGGTGTTATAAATAAAAACCCAGATAAAATACTGTTAAAAACTCGCTCAATATATGTTACCGTGACATAGGTTGACATATATTCGGCGGGTTTTTAATAGTATTTTGTATAGTTTTTTATTTATAACACCTTTTCCAAAACTTACCGTGTTAAAGAGAGAATCAGACGCCATCTTGAATTTTCCAAGTCATCGGTAAACACTGTATGTTTTTCGAGCTGAATAAATATGTTGGGTTTGTATTACTGTACACATAGATTCGAAGAAGTTGTCAAAAAAACAAATATATAACAAATAAATGTTATCAAAGGCAAGATAAATTACTTTTCTACCAAACTGGATCTATTTTTCGTGCTTTTATTCAATGTAACATGTTTATTCAGCTCGAAAACCATACAGTGTTTACCGATGTATTGGAACAATCAAGATGGAGTCTGATTCTCTCTTTAACACGGTAAGTTTGGGAAAAGATGTTATAAATAACAAACCGGATAAAATACTGCTAAAAACTCGCTCAATACATGTTACTGTGACATAGGTTGACATATATTCGGCGGGTTTTTAATAGTATTTTGTATAGTTTTTTATTTATAACACCTTTTTCCAAACTTACCGTGTTAAAGAGGGTGTGAGACGCCATCTTGAATTTTCGAATACATCGGTAAACACTGTATGTTTTTCGAGCTGAATAAATATGTTACATTGAATAAAAACACGAAAAATATATCCAGTTTGGCAGAAAAGTAACTTATCTTGCCTTTGATAACATTTATTTGTTATATATTTGTCCCCCCCCCCCCAAAAAAAAACAAATTAGAGTGGTCGGTGTTCTGTAGTAGCGTATCTGGATATTTACCAAAAAAAAATATTTAGGTTTGGCTATAAATTCCTAAACTCATTTCATCCTAAATAATTTAGGTGACTGAAATAGGAATCTAATTGAATCTTTAATTTCCGGAATAGTATCCGATAATTCATTTTTCTTCGAGTTATATCGAATACATTAATACGGACTTTAGGGGCTTTTTTCGTAATGTTACTGTAAAAATTATTTTTTATTGTTACAAATTACGATGCGTTAAAAAAAGCAAAAATAAATTCTTGCGTTTTTTATTTACTACTGAAAACCATAACTTTAGTAAAGGTATTTTTTGTTTAAACAAAATAAAACATTTTCACTAAGAGTTAAGTAAAAATAATTCGTTCATTATATTCTGCGATCATTATTTGAAAAATACTGCAATTTTCATGAAAATTCGTTAATTTCCTGATTTTTGGTGAATTTTTAAGTAAAGGGAGGATCAAAATGTGTATACACTTTGAGCGTCAGCATTCATTTTGAGACCACGTGTGGTTAATTTAAATATCCAGTTTGGCAGAAAAGTAACTTATCTTGCCTTTGATAACATTTATTTGTTATATATTTGTTTTTTGACAACTTTTTCGAATCTATGTGTACAGTAATACAAACCCAAACTTCGGAGGTTGGAATCCCCCCCCCCAATGTACTTGGAAAAATCGATTTTATAGTGAGATTTAAGAATGGTTAGTCGAAGAAAAGGTGAAAAACAAAACAAATAATCAATAAATAATTGTTACCAAAGGCAATAAATGCTACTTTTTTTACTTACATTGAATATTTTCAAGTGCTTTTCTTTATTTTTTAATAATCTAATGCGGATGTGTGGGTGCCAAATACCTCCAGATTTTCTAGAATTTCCCGCTAGATTGTAACCGAAATCTCCAGATATAGCAGGAAAACCGCTAAATTGTAACACTGGTCACGTCACGTGACAGGAAGCGGTAATAAATAATTGTCCCTAAATAAAAAAAATGGTCTCTCGGTATAAAGAAATCCACCTATTTATCATAGAAAAATTAAGTATAATGTTATAATTAAAAAGTAATATATAAAAACACACATGGATATAGTAAACATATTATACCAAAACGTGGAAGCCATCCGTCCAGTGGTTTTTTAGACAATTAATTCCGAACGAACCAACATTTACATTTTTATATATATAGATATATGTATGTTGATATATATGTGTATGTGTATATATATGTATAGATATATATATGTATATATATATGTATAGATATATGTATGTATATATATGTATAGATGTATGTATGTATATATATATGTATAGATGTATGTATGTATATATATATGTATAGATGTATGTATGTATATATATATGTATAGATATATGCATGTATGTATATATGTATAGATATATGTATGTATGTGTATATATGTATGCATGTATGTATATGTATATATATGTATATATATATATGTATATATATGTATGTATAGATATATATACATATATATATATGTATATGTATATATATGTGTATATATGTATATATATATATATATATATGTATATATATGTATTTGTATATATATATGCATATATATAAACATTCATATCTATATATATGTATATATATATATATATATATATATATTTAAATAAGGGAGTAGTCACCAACAATGTGTATTTTTTAACATTATTTTATTATTCCGTGTCTTGGTTTTTCATTGAGAATTATGTTTGGATCATTGTAATAATGTTTTTAAGTCATTGAAACGGTCTGTGATGCGTCCTCGTCAGAAATAATTTTCAAATGTGTAAAAATGGCGATTTTCGTAGTTAGTTTGAAGTTTTTCCAAGGGGTAGAGGCTTGTAAGTGTTTATTATACATTGGTATGCTGAATTTTTATTGCTTTTTCATTTGGTTTGTTCAGGGAGCGGTTGACCTCGCTGTAGTCAGTCGCTATCTCTTTCTGCTAATGTTTTTTCTTTTCCTTTAGGGTGGGGTAGGGTGTGTGTATGTGTGTGTGTGTGTGTGTGCGCGCGTGTGTGTTTATGTGTGTGTGTGTGTGTGTGCATGTGTGTGTTTGCTTTTATTGGTTTGGGAATGTGTATATTGTTTTATAGTATTTTGGGGTTATTTGCTTCCTTAGGAAGGCGGCTGTGGTCCGAGGTCGTTACTAATGTGTATGTATGGGGAGTGGAGGACTGGCTCTTCTGAAATAAGGGTAGGGGTGCTTTCATTCTATTTTGATATTTATTTTTTGGATTCTTGGATTTTAGTATTGTGATTTTTCGTTTTGGTCTTATATTATGTTTGTTTAGAAAGAGGGGTGTATTTAAAATAGGGGATTTTTTAATGTTTCTATTTATTTGTCTCCCCATGTGGGTATGGCCAGACCCAGGATCGGTTCCTAGTGTGGGGAAGATTTTGTTCCTCAGAGGGGGGGCATTGGAGGGGGTGTAGGTATGGGAGGGGGATTATAGAAGGGAAGATAGTCGTTTCAGTCATGAGGGGGTTCTCCTCCCCTGACTGAGGAGGGAGCGAGGTGTTGGAACAGATATTATACTATGGTTCTAGGTGTCTCCTAGTGTTGTCGCGTAAACGATTTCAATGACTTAAAAACATTATTACAATGATCCAAACATAATTCTCAATGAAAAACCAAGACACGGAATAATAAAATAATGTTAAAAAATACACATTGTTGGTGACTACTCCCTTATTTAAATATACATCTTTCTTTCGTTGGAATTTATTAACCCATTTTTTATATATATATATATATATATATATATATAGATATATATGTCTGTATATGTATATATATACATGTATATATATATGTATATACATGTATATATATGTATATACATGTATATATATATGTATATACATGTATATAAATATGTGTATATATATGTATATATATATATGCGTATATATATGCGTATATATATGTGTGTATATTTATATATATGTATATATATATATTTATATATACGTGTATCTATGTATGTAGTGTGTGTGTTATGCATGGAGCTGAATGCGGTACAGATCACTTTTTGGTACATTGGAAGTTGAAGGTCTGTATAAGGAGGAAGTGTAGGTTGGGTGGTGTTGGGATTCTCAGGCGGGTTAATTTGTCCAGTCTGGCTGATCCAAGTGTACGTGAAAAGCTTCGATCCGTAGTTAATTCTGCTGATTTTGATGGGTCATGTGAAATAAGTGTAGATGTTCTTGGCTTCCGCAAATCTAAACATCAAGATTGGTTTGGTGATAATGATTCTGAAATTACTCAACTCTTAAGTGCTAAAAATGAGTTGCACCCTAAGATATTGTCTGCTTCTCATGAAGGTCGAGAGTCCCTCCGACAGTCACTTAAAGCAAACAAGGGTATTCTCCGAAAGCGACTCCGCCAAATGAAGAATCAGTGGTGGGCTAAACTCCCCAACCAAATTCAGATGGCTTTTGATTGTAAAGACCTCAAACGCATGTACCATTTGCTTAAAAAAGCTTTTGGTCCTCAAACACTATCTACATCTCCCCTACTCTCAAGTGATGGAATTGCCCTTATAAAGGATCCTAACAAGATTCTCCTTCGTTAGACCGAGCATTATTCTGATCTCTTTGACAACCCCTCTAATGTTGATGAGGACGTCATCAATGAATTTTTATCACAACAGAAGCTTATCCATGAAATGTCCGTGTTCCTATTTGAGAATGAAATTAGAGATGCAATCAAGGAAGTGAACGTTAGGAGAGCTCCAGGGCTTGATGGTATTCCTGTGGAAGTCCTCTTACATGGGGGTGATAAACTTGTTCATGAAATTCTTCATCTTATCACTGATGTCTGAAGGGGTGTTCCCGTCCATCAGGATTGGGTTGATGCAATTCTTATATCACTGTACAAGGGAAAGGGGCCCAGGACCGACTGTGGAAGTTATCGTGGGATAAGTTTGTTGGAAGCGGTTGGCAAAGTATTTTCCAGAGTTCTACTCAATAGATTGTTAAAGTATATTTGTCCATCCGTCATTCCAGAAAGCCAAAGTGGCTTTCGTCTGGGCAGAGGAACCACGGATATGATCTTCTCTGCTCGGCAGTTGCAGGAGAAATGTACTGAACACTGCGTTCCGCTTTATCAGGTTTTTGTTGATTTGACTAAGGCTTTTGATACGGTGAACAGAAGTGCCATTTGGAGAATTCTGGGGAGGTTGGGATGCCCACCTCAATTTCTACGATTATTCAGGGAGCTCCACACTAATATGAAGGCTCGACTGAACTTCAACGGATACCTGTCGGAACCCATGTCGGTTGACAATGGTGTGAGGCAGGGTGATATCCTAGCACCTACACTTTTTTCAATTTATTTTGCAACTATGTTATCGTATGCCTTTAGGGAATGTTCTCTAGGTGTTTATTTGCGTTTCAGAACCACAGGTAG
>NC_136511.1:92938508-93041008 GCF_053919585.1 Euprymna scolopes | reverse complement strand
TAATAAATTTATAAAACAGAAAAAAAAACCTTTAAATTAGTTAGCCCGACACATATGCTTATGTTTCATGTGCTTGTTTTATGATTTTTTATACACAGATTCTCCATTACTATCTGAGATTTTCTTTTCAAAAGTTGTAGTTCAGTATCAAGTGCCTAATGATAAACCATTTCGGTCAAATCAATTTGCTTTTTATGAAATCTCTCAACTGCCTTTTTTTCAATAAAAAATGCCTTAAAGTGTTTGCATTTTTGAAATGAGAAATAGTTAAATGAAATCTACATATGTAAAGTCATTCTTCTTTATTGTTTCTTTGTCATCGATTGTTTTATTCCTATGGGCTCTATATTTGATTTTGGTTTGCCAGTTGTTTTTTTTTTTAGTTTTTTTTATTATTATTATTCTGGATCGTTGCAGCATGTTGTTAAAAAAGCATTAAATTTTATACAATCTAATTTCTTCAAGAAAATATTTTGTCTGGATCAGAAATATTTTGAAATAACGGGAACTGTTTTACAGGACTAAAACTTAATATCAGTTAAGAATTACAATACATAAAATAGATATTCCTTGTGTTTATAAGTGTCTATTTCACATTCTGGTTTTAAAAAGGTTGGTGAGTTTGTTTTTTTTAAAACTCAACTAGATTACTATTTGGATATATAAAATATATTATAGATGTTACTAAAGAAATAAGTGCAATAAAAAATAGAACAGTTAGATGCATACAATAATAAATTCTTACTATTTTATACCGTAATACATACTACTGCATAATATTTTGTGTTTTTTTTATACTGTTTGCATAATAATTAGTCAGAATAGTTTTCATAAGAAAAGTGGACTTTACATGAATATATTCTTGTAATCTAGCAATTTAAGTCACAGTTATCGAGAATTTTAGTTTTGTTATTTAATTCTTATAATACTACCAAATACCAGAAAGAATATCCATGAACATTTATAAAATGTTTGTGTACATATATATCATGTATCAATATGATAAAAAAGAGGTAAGGTTGAGATAAATAAAATTAGCACGTTATTTCTATCAGCAAGAATTCAAACAACATATGTACGATCGTTTCAAAAACGATTTGGAATATTTTGTTTAAAATTTTTAATGATTCCAGTGTATGTATGTATGTATGTATGTGTGTTTGTGGTTAACGGCCAACTAGCACCTTGTGTGTTTGTGTGTATGTATGTGTGTGCGTATGTATGTGTGTGTGTTGGGGTTGAGAGGGCTCCTGTAAGCCGTGGTGAAGGCAACCTTTCTAGGAGAAGCAAATCTCTGATTTAAAAAAAACATAAAGCGGGAGACCAGTACCCGCATTAAGCTGGTCTGCAGTTTAACTTGTTGCTAGCTATCTTGCTCTTTCTTCTTGCTGGATCTCAACATTTTGAACCGAGAGAGAGACTTAGCTGTCATACTAAGCTAAAACTCTGTAACATCATCTTTATATAAATACTTCCTCAGGCATTTGTCTATAAAAATTATCCGTGGCGATGGAAAAAGTGTCACGTTTGTAGCCCTGAAAGCATGTAATAATTGATCTGCCATCATTCTATATATGCATATGTGTGTGTATGTATGTATGTTAATATATGTACTAGTCTATGTACATATATGTATACCTATTTGTATATGTATGTATATATGTATGTGTGTATATATTTTTATTTATTTATTTTTTGTGTATATATGTTTATATGTGTTTGTATGTATATACTTATATATATTTGTAGTGGTCAAGGTCTGGTGTGGACGTGTGTTAAAAGCACATAGATGTCTTAGCGTCTTTCTGTGCTTCTCCCAGACAAATCAACCCCACGTGCACGTCGTGACCACTGCCATGCAAACAGGGCTCTGATGAACGGCGAGTGTCCTGCACCGTATAACTGGACCTCCACTGCCTTGTGGGCCAAGGTTATTTAATCAAAGGCTATGGGTGAGGTAACCTTTACAGAAACCTCCAGAGGAGATTAGGCCCTGTAAGTTGCGGCATATATGACCCACCGGCATGTTGAATATGCTCTGGTGCCCAGCAACCTAAGTTTCAGTCATGGATCAAATGGCATGGTGGGTGGAGAGGGCTCTATAAGCCATAGTGAAGGCAACCTCCCTAGGAGAAGGAAAACTTTGATATAAAACCTGCGATGACTGCTGCATCCAATGATGTTGACTTGCTCTTCTTTTTGGATCAATGTGGCAGTTGTTTAGAGAGTGGGATTGTCTCGGTGGAAAGTCTTTCCCCACTATAACAATCCTCATGCACAGGCATTGCTCAATATAAATTAGATACACTTTTTACCATCTCGTGTATCTTTATAGCAAAAAAGGCTGGCTGTAGCCTAAAATGGCAAAACATTCAATGAAGTTGGAAAATATGATTATAAACGTAAATGGCAATAAGGGAACTGGAATTTCCAGGGCCCGGCAGGTGTTTCAGGGCTCCACAGCCTGGACCTGGTCGTCATCATGCTACTGCGAGGAAATATATGACAATGACCATTGGCTGTTGGAATGTGCGGACGCTGCTTGACTTGCCGTCAGCAATAACGCGTCCAGAGCGTAGATCTGCTCTTGTATCTAAGGAACTTAAACATTATGACATGGACATAGTTGCTCTGTCTGAGACCAGGCTGGCTGATGAGGGACAGTTTTCTGAGTTGGCTGGGGCCTACTCCATTTTCTGGAGTGGTAGAGCGGATGGATTTAAGAGGGAATCAGGCGTGGCTTTTGCTATAAAGGCATCAGTTCTTTCTAGCCTGGAAGAACTTCCCTGTAGTGTGAGTGACCGGATCATGACTATGAGGTTACCTCTGATAAATGGTCGTTATACAACTTTTTTGAGTGTCTATGCACCCACTATGGATGCAACAGAAGATGAAAAGGTTGCTTTCTACTTTGCTTTGTGCAGTGTAGTTAGATGCATTCCCTCTGCTGATCAGATCTTCATTCTTGGAGATTTTAATGCTAAGGTGAAAGAGATTTTGAAACCTGGGACGTGCTGGGTAAACACGGAGTGGGCAAGTGTAATAGCAATGGTCTGATGTTGCAATTTTGTTCAGAGATGGGTTTTAAAATCGGTAACACCGTGTTCCAGCAGAAGGACAAATACAAGACGACCTGGATGCATCCTGGTTCCAAAAAAATGGCACTTGATAGACTAGATGTTAGTCAAAAAATGTGAGATGAGGGATATTTGCAGTGTTCGTGTCATGCGGGGTGCAGAGTGCTGGACCGACCATCGGTTGGTCCGTGCAAAGATTAAGTGTGTTGTGAAACCCAAGATGAGGGAAGCTAGTGTGGCTATCCCAAAGCGACTTAATGTTGCCCATCTAAAGGACAATATTGTGAGAGAGAAACTAGTTAAGGAGATGGAAGAGATTGATTGTGAAAATACTTGGCTTGCTTTTAAGGAGTCTGTCTATGAAGTATGTGAGAGAGTATTAGGTTATTGTGAGTTGTATGTGAGAGAGTATTAGGTTATCATGATTGGTTCAATGAGAATGATACTTAAATTCAGGCTCTGCTTGATTCAAAAGCCAGGGCATTGCACGCTTATCTCGAGGGTGGTTTGACGGATGGTGAACAAGATCATTTGAGGGACAAGTTCAAGGCAATCAAGCACGAGGTGCAGAGGAGGTTGCGTAACATGCAGGATGAATGGTGGAGGCAGAAAGTTGAGGAAATACAGCTCGCCTCGGATTCGAACAACACCAAGATCTTATACAGCCTACTGCGCGCAGTTTACGGACCATCCAGATCACCTATCACTCCTTTGCACTCGAGGGATGGTGGGGATCTTCTTCGAGACCCTACTGACATTCTTCATAGATGGAGGGAGCATTTCGATAACCTCCTGAACAGGCCTTTTTATGTTGATCAGGAGTTTGTTAGGTCGATTCCTAGCAATCCGGTCAAGGATATCTCCAGGAGGTTGAAACAGCTGTCCATAAGCTGAACAATGGAAAGTCTCCTGACCCGAATCGTTTGCATGCGGAGATCTTTAAATGTTCTGGACCCAAGATGATGCAACGCTAAGCGAAATTGTTGCAGACTGCTTGGTGGGATGAGTGTATTCTGCAGGATTGGCGGGATGCATTGATGGTAGTGCTATACAAGGGGAAGGGTAGCAGAGATGAATGTGGAAACTATCGAGGCATCTCTTTGCTGTCAGTAGTCGGTAACGTGCTCTCTAGGATCATGCTAGACAGAATGCTGGAGCATATTGCTGATGATGTTTTGCCTGAGTCGCAGTGTGGTTTCAGAAGATGTCGAGGGACAGTGGATATGATTTTTACAGCTAGGCAACTGCAGGAGAAATGTATAGAACAACAAAAGGGACTGTATCAGATGTTCATCGATTTAACTAAGGCCTTTGATACAGTCAATAGTGATGCTTTGTGGGAGATTTTGAAAAGGCTTGGCTGTCCTGACAAGTTTGTAACTATCTTAAAGCTCTTCCACGATATCATGAAGGCTGTGATCAATGTTGGGGGAAAGCTGGCTGATCCTATCTCAATAGAAAATGGTGTTAAGCAGGGAGACATTCCAGCACCCCCACTCTTTGCGTTGTATTTCACCATGGTCTTTCGGATGGCATTTTGGGGGTGCTCAGATGGTGTCTATATTCGTTACCAAACTACTGGGGGAGTTGTTCAACATTAGCCGCTTCAATGCAAGTACAAAGGTACTCACCAACATGATTCGTGACTTGCTCTATGCGGATGACTGTGATCTGGTGGCTCATATGGTGACTGATATGCAGCATCTTGTGGACGCTTTTGTGGTTGCCTGCAGTGCATTGGGCCTGACCATCAATCTGAAAAAAACTGTCTTAGTGTATCAGCCTGCTCCGGGCATGCCATACTATGAGCCATCAGTTTATATCTGTGGGTCAAGGATAGCGGTTGTCTCTAAGTTTGTATACTTGGATAGCACACTGAGTATGTCTGGTGCCCTGGATGATGAGATATCGTTACAGATCAGCAGGGCAAGTGATGCCTTCGGAAAGTTGGACAGGCGTTTGTGGAGACGTCATGGGATCTTGCTGCAACTAAGATTAAGGTTTATGCCGCGTGCGTTCTCTCTACTCTTCTCTATGGTTGTGAAACTTGGACAACATACAGGGAGCATTTGAGATGTCTCGAGTGGTTTCACTAGATGTGCCTACGGCAAATCTTAGGTGTGGGTTGGCAGATGTATGTCAGTGATGTGAAGGTGCTTGATCGGACCCAATGCCTTATCATTGAGGCTCACGTTATTAAGCATAGACTGAGATGAAGTGGACATGTGGTGAGGATGTTAGACAGTCGACTTCCCAAACAGCTCCTTTATGGTGAGCTCGCTGAAGGAAGACATCTGGCTCAAAAGCCTAAATTGAGATTGAAGGATTGTTTAAGATCCACCTTAAAAAAATGTGAGATTGATGAAATAACCTGGAGAGTCTTGCTTTGGATCGGGGAGGGTGGAGAAGGACCTTGAGGGGAGGTGTGGGCAAGTTTGAGGTGGATCGAACCCAGTATGAGTGGCTGAAGCACGATATCCGGAAAGGGAGAGTGATAGGAGCCGTGGATGGGAGGGAGAGCCAAATTGGTCTGGAGTGTGAGATGTGCGGAAGAATATGTCTTAGCAGAGTTGGGCTGATGAGTCACCAGTCTACTCATCAGCGCAGCGGGCCCCGCCACAAAGCAGTCTTGAGTTGCCAGAGTTAACCAGTGTCAACTGCGGGCGGATCTACAAAACGACAGGCGTTTTGAAAGAAAAGATCAGAAAAATCCGACAGAGTAGATAGAGAATTATGTGTTAAAATATCTACAAAAAGGACTACAAGTGACAAACTTAATCTCATTTTCAGGTTAAAATACAAACAAAACAAGCGTGGAGTCAGGAAAACCAACATTCCCTACAACAAGGTTAAACATACCCTCAAGACACGCCCAGCAGCTAAGGTTCCCCATTATTTACACCCTATAATATGTCCACAACTACATCCACGCCTGCAATAAAAAAGGACTGCGTCATCAGCTGTCACCAGCAGTCAGTGGTGTGAGGTCGCCCCAAACATCTTGTGTGGATTACCTCTAAATAGCAGCAGTCAACAAGAACGCCTTTGCTCTTTCTTTCTCTGACGCGACATCAAAAATAACATGAAAGCCTTTGCCCTTTCTTTTTCTAATAGTGGCATCAACAAACAACATGAAAACTTTTGTTCTTTCTTTCTCATAGCAGTTTAGGCCTTCGCTCAATGACTGCAATAAACATTGTTGTTAAAGGACTTCTATCTCGCTCCCCAGGAACTTTATATAACTTCTAATAATTTCAATGAATTAACCAAAACAACAATGTACTACAACAGGGCTGACTGGAAAATCATTAGAGAACACATTTGAGATGCCCCATGGACTAATATCTTCTCTCTTCCTGCTGAATAGTGTGCCAATGAGACAACTGAATGGTGCAAAGTGAGCATTGAAGCACATGTTCCCACATGGAAGTATTATAGCAAGCACCATTCACCCCCATCGTTCACTGCAAATTGTGAAGCTGCTATTGCACAAAGACAGCATGCATTCTGCCAGTTCGTACATCATAAGTCAAATACAAATTGGCAAAAATTTGTAGATGCTAATAATCATTGTAAGAGTGAAATAGCAACAGCCAAAAGAAAGCATATATTGAACAAAATATTACATTTAAAAAATTTAGATAAACCGGATTAACATTGAGTAATATTGTCTTATTGGAATGGGGCACTAATCAGAGAAGATACCCGAAGTTAAAATTTCTGCCAACAATACTTAAGGCTAAACACATAGGTTTTGTTTATTATATACTAGCGGGGATACCCGGTGTTGGCCGAGTGTTCGTAGGTGTGTGTGGAGGAAAAATAATTTGTAGTAAGACAGGCAGGCTCGAACCGGAACAGTGACGAATAGAAAAGAAGAAAACGATTCACGTTTGATATTAAATATATTTTCAATTTATTCATTCACCAAAAAATATATCGATGTATTGTGTTAATTATTAACACTAAGATTATCTATTCATCCGTAATTATTTTAAGGGACAATCTTCCTCAATATTTTCAGCAACCTCCACCATTCTTTTTTAAATAAAAAATTCTCAACATTTAGATATATATATTGGCGAAAAAAGCGACCCTCCCCTGTAGAAAAGTGCCCAGTTGAAGGTGAAAATATTAATGTTTTTAGCTAGTTTTTCAATATTTGTCGTCTAAAAGGTTGAACTTCAAAACGATACTGATCTTGGTAAAATCCGTCACCTCTGTCAAAAGTTTTAGGCAGACATGCAAACATACATTCATACATACATACATTCATGTATTGGTAACTCAAATTTCCTACTCAAACCGATTAAAAAGCTTGCCTGATCTCTGAATATGCTTTATGTAAAATTTCAAATGTTTAGACCAGAAATTGTCTGAGTAATTTGGTAGAGACCGAAGCAGTCATTTTTTTTTTTTTTTTAACTTTGACCCCTATTATGACCCCTTAACATTTATTGTTTTGGGGTTCAAATCAAGTTATTAAGTTAGATCCATGTCCAAGGAACCTATATCTAAAATTTCAATGTTTAGACCCAGAATTGGCAGAGGAGTTTGGTAGAGTTCTCAAAGGTCAAATCGTTGAATGACCTCTTAACAGCCAAATTTCTGGCCGAAAACCGATTATAAAGATTTTCCTAAATCTCAATACTCTATATATCAAATTTCGAGTCTGTAGACTGAAAATTGGCAGAGTTATTGTGTAGGGAAAAATGTACACAGACAGATAGACACATCCATACACACTTTCACTTTTATATAGATTCTTTAAATCATTTTTAAAATCTGTCTTTTAAATTCTTAAATTTTCCAGTGTATTTTTGTGACACAAAGTGTGTATATATATTTACAAAATGTTTTAATTTTCGGTTAGATTTTCACGAATTGATATTTTATTAAAAATATAATAATAAAAGTGAGTTATATTATTTATTTGTGACCAAGATTGATTGTTTTGTTATGTTTATTTACAGTTTTTTTTAAATAAAACTATTTAAACCAAAATTTGAATTTATATTTTTACCTTGGTGTAAATAGTTTTATAAAATTTTTTAAATAAACACTTTTTTTATTAAAAAAAAAAAATCAGTCAAATTATTTGCGACCAAGATTGATTTTTATGTAGAGTGCATTTATATATTTACTAAACAAAAGAAATAATAATAATGATAATAATAATAATAATAATAAACCAACGTAATAATTGAAAATTTAGGACAGATATGTCTCATGTTGACAGTCAGAGAAGAAGGAGGAATTTTTCTACATTGAGGCAATTTTTATGCATAATAATATCAGAAGTATAAAGAACCGAGATTTGAAAATTGCTTTAAAGAAAAATTAAATATTGATTTATATTAAAAACGCACACAACAAACAGATTCTATATAAAAATATTCAATCTTAATTGCAAAAGTCTACGAAACATCCGTGAACACCCAGTTATGTTTCTGTGTTTAAAAACTTTGGTTTAAATTGTTTTATTTAAAAGGTTCTATATTTTCAATTATTATACCGATTATTATTTTTTTTTTGTTTTGTTTTGTAAATATATAAATATATGAAATGAATAAAATGTAATGAAATAACCCAAACAAATATCATAATAAAATCAGACAACAACCCAAACAAAACCAATTCACCTTCACCCTTGAAGCTCACTTTCACAAATATCTGTGGGCTTAGATGTAATCTAGATGATGTAGAGGCTTACCTTTTAGTAAACTCCCCAGATATCTTAGTATTAAGTGAAACAAACTTACACTCTTCAATCCCGTCTATTTTAATATGCCAGGATACCTCCCACTTTGCCGTAAGGACTTGGATAGATATATGCATGAGCTTGGAGCCTATATCCGTAGCACCCTTCCTTTAACTAGAGAGAAAAATCTTGAATCAGATGACCAGGCTTTTATGTGCTTTCGACTAACATTTTATCACTGCATTAGTTACTTATATTTTCTCTACCGTTCTCCCTCAAGTCAGGATTGTACCCTAATCGACCATGTCTCTGATAATGTAGATGCAGCACTCTCCTTAGATAGTAATGCCCAAATACATGTGTCCACCATAAAAATTGGCTTGGTTTCTCAGGTTTCACAGATGCAGCTAGATGCTCTACTTATAGCTTTTGTATAACCCATTCCCTCACACAGACAACCATGTTTTCAACCGTCCTCCCAGATTGTGATCATCAGCAAACTTCAATTCTAGACCTATTCCTTACCACAGTAGCTGAGGATTATGTGACTAATTCTATAAGGAAACGCAGCTTACATAGTGGTATTAGTTAACATCACATTTAAATCCCAACCTCAAGGTGAGGAACCATTGCTCAAAACAACAAGGTATTATAACAGGGCTGACTGGGAAGTCATTAGCGAACACATCCAAGATGCCCCATTGACCAATATCTTCTCTCTTCCTGCTGAACAGTGTGCCAATGAGACAACTGAATGGTGCAAAGCAGGAATTGAAGCACATGTTCCAACATGGAAATATTATAGCAAGTCCCATTCACCCTCATGGTTCACTGCAGATTGTGCAGCTGCTATTGCACAAAGACAGCATGCATTCTGCCAGTTCGTATGTCATAAGTCAAATACAAATAGGCAAAATTTATAGATGCTAGAAATCATTGTAAGAGTGAAATAGCAACAGCTAAAAGAAAGCATGCTGAAATAATCAGGGAACGCATTGAATCACAAAAGATAAGAACTCGTCATTTCTGAAAAATCTATAATAGTGTAGTGAATAAAGGACAATTAGTAATTCCTCCACGGAGTAACAACCAGAAGATTGCATGTACGACAGAAGGAGAAACTGCTTGCCCAGCGATTGGCCTCCAACTCCACCTTAGAGCCAACAAACAACTCCCTCCCAAATTTCCCTATGATGATGATGTAAAATTCACCTCTTCTCATGTCCGCAATATCATAAAAACTTAGACACCTCAAAGGCGTGTGGGCCTAATCTCATCCCTGCTATATGAAAGAAATGTTCAACCAAGCTAGCCCCCATACTTTCCAAGCTCTAAAATAAATGCCTTGCTGAATCTTGCTTCCCTAAAAGCTGGAAGATGGCCTCTGTGGTACCAGTGTACAAGAATTCTGGTGAAAGAACAAACCCTCTCAATTATCGCCCATTAGTCTCTTTTCTCTCTTTGCTAAAATCTTTGAGACCTTAATTAATCAAGTACAAGTTCACCACCTTGCAAAAACAAATCTTCTCTCTGACAAATGGTCTGGATTCAGGCAATGTCGTTCTCCTGCAGATATTTTTATTACGGCAACCAATATCTGTTTGTTGGCAGGGAGTTACCAGGTCGTCATTGGGACTCTTCTGTTCCACTAGTAGACGACTCCAGGTCTCGCCGGTATTCCAGAAAACAATAAAACACATCTCCATCTATTGGGTTTATTCCTCTCCGTTATTGTTCATCTCAGGTCACAAGTTTCTTGTTTTTATTTTTCCAACCAGCTGTAATGTAAGTCTGTAATGCTCTGGAAAATCAAATGGTGATGTACCTCTTTTGTTGTGCTGTCCACAACTTCTTGGTGTTATTCTTGTGGCTGGGAATGGCTGCTGGCACCATCTTGATGTTTGGCCAGATTAAACGGCATATAACACAATATATAAAAATTTTTTAACTATTTATTTTTACAAGAAATATTCGCTATTACAATAAAAACAATTAACAACTCATAACAATTAAACTTTGAAAAAAAAAGGCTTAACTAACCCTAACTACTTATTATATTGGGAATAGTGGGTGGTACAACAGTTAGCCGTCTGCGATCAATGATCCAATACTCGTCCATTCCATCAGGAACTCAGCAAAGCAATTCCTTTTCCACCAGACTACTAGAGAAGGTAATCATCCTTGCCCTCCATCAAGGCAAAAAAAAAAAGGACAGGAGGAATTTCAACCACCTATCCACAACAGGTTTTGTTATGATTTTGTTTGTTGGACTTACATCTCGTCACTATCAGCATTACTGCTGGGGTTATACCCCTTTTTGGGCTACCAGATGTATTTTGCTTCAATTTATTTTGTAATAGATAAAAAAAGCAACAATTAAAAAACATCTATTACAGCTAGGATTACGCCCCTTTAGCAACGAGTCTAGTTTGGTTTTTAGTTTATTTTAATTAGACCAGAGTTACATGACTTCGTCTTGATTCGATGATCACGCCGACCCACACAATTTATTGCTGGAATTACATCTTCAGACAACCAGTTCAATGTGGGTTAACTTAATTTAGTTCACATTTCATAAATTTACCAGAGCAAGAAATCCATCGCAGAATGACCAACAGAAACAACCAACCACAAAGTATTTCATAAATGTTAAGTCTTTATTTTATTTGTTCTTGCAATTAATATATCCATGATTTCTAAGTGTAGTAATAGTTATTTAAGGATTAATTAAAAAGAAGGGCACTCAGATTCAATTAGTTCGAATACCCAATTAGGGCAATTTTTCACAAAATGAATGAATTCAGGAACCTGGACTTGTAAGTCAATGAAGTAGTATGTTAATTTGATTTGTTTTTGTCCCCCCCCCCAAAAAAAAACATTAAAAAATCATTCCGAAGCATTTTGGTTATAATTACTTTCTTTCATGAAATTTATAAAACATTTCAAGTTATTTCATTCATAATTAACTTTTAAAATTCAGAGAACATTTCAAAGTATTTGACTAATTAACTAAATATTAACAACAATGTTCAACCATTATAGCAACCAGTTTCTGCTGAAAGTATTTTTATGTCAACCCCAAGAATCAGAATACAATTGCTTGTAAGTTATGTCAAGCCATCACATCAAGGGTCGGCAAATCAGCAAAAACTTTTATGACAACTAATGTTAAACCATCTTAAAAAGGTTAATTCAAAAGAAGCAAAAGTTGCAGTTAGAAAAGGAAGCAGAATGAATATTCAGCGACAGACATTCCAGAAACATGTTGCAGCAACTATGAGCCTCCAGCAAAACACCAAACTACTATGGATTCAATATTGGCCAAAAAGAAAGTTTGGGATATTAATGACCACATGTCACAAGAGATCCATTATCTGATAAGAGAAATGCTGTTGATATTCAACCATATTCTGTAAAATCTGACGTTGGATTTAATAGGTTTATTGCAAACCTTTGTAGTGAAGTACTTTTTTAATGGAATTGAACAAAATAATTTTCGATATATTTACAAAAGTAAAACAAAAATTCAAAAAATTAGCAGCATTTAAAAAATTTTTTTTTTTTATACGGTGGTCACCACTTACTTATCAAGGCCCGGAAGCCACTCAGGGATAAGGATTATTGCAAGTACAGTACGTTAGTGTGGAGATTTAATGAAGTGTTTACTTAAGGGGGCGGTTCATTAGAAATTTGTTTGCTTGAAGACATCCAGGTTGTAGTCAGGTGGGAAGCAGGCAGACGGAACAGAGTTCCACAGGCGTGCAGTTCTAAGAAAGAAGCTTTGTTCATGGAATCTACGTTTTGATTTAAGCACAGATAAAGAGTGGGGAAAATTTTTGACAGTGGATTCAGCTAGATGGGTGTTTTTTGTGAAAGATTGGCGAGGGGGGGACCAGAGATTGGAGCTCAGACGAGCACCTGCCATGGAAATAGCGATAAAACAAGGATAGGCTCACAACGTCTCTTCTGTGGGAGAGAGGTTGCAGGGAAGAGAAAAGGGCATCCCTCACTAAGCCACGAAGTCTATTTTGTACTCTGTCAAGGCAGGATAGGCTGTTTTTAGCAGCTCCTGCCCAAATATGGCAGCAGTATTCCATCCTTGGACGTACTTGGCTTTTATATAGATAGAGAATTGCATCAGTAGTGAGATATCTTCTGGAGCGGTAGAAGGATCCCACCATCTTTCCAGCGACCTTGGCAATAGACTTGATGTACGTGTTCCATTTCAGATCAAGAGTAAAGGACAAACCCAGAAGCTTGTCAAAACATGGGGCTTCTCCTAGACGAGAGCCATCCATTTCAATTGATGCCAGATGGGGATCAGAACGTTGCTGATGTAAAGATAGGAGTTTGGTTTTAGATGCATTAAAAGTAACCAGCCACGTCTTCCCCCACTGAACCATGCGCTCGAGATCAGAGGAGAGAGAATCAGAGAGAAATTTACAGCCTTTGATGTGTTGACATAGATGGTCGTGTCATCAGCATAGATGTCAACAAATGATTTAAGTATGTGTTTAGGGAGATCATTGATGTAAATCAGGAAGAGAGTTGGGCCCAGGATTGACCCTTGGGGGACTCCAGCATTAATACTGCAGGCCTCTGATTTTTGTCCATCGACCACTACTCTTATGAGCCTATCGGAGAGAAATGATTTAATGATTGAGAAAACATTTCCAGTTATACCATAGCTGGAAATCTTGGCCCTTATGCCATACCTTGTCGAAGGCCTTTGATATGTCAAGAGCAATTGCCCTAGAAAGGAAGCCTTTGTCAAGAGATTCACTAATCCTGTGAGATATAACCGTTAGCACATCTGCTGTAGATCTTGCAGAATGGAAACCATATTGTATGACACTAAGAAGTTTATTTCTGCTGAGGTGGTTGACTATTTCTCTATTTAATATGGATTCCAGCAACTTACTCATAATACACAGGAGACTTATTGGTCTGTACTGAGAGGGAGATGACTTATCATCTGAATTCTTAAATACAGGACATACTGATAAGGTTTTCGAGGGAGTCGGAAAGCACTTCTCCTTAAGGCAACACTTAAACAGTTTCGTAAGTATGGGAGCAAGTTCTGGTTGAAGCTTTTTCAACACTATAATTGGGATTTCGTCATAAACTATAGACATTTGGACAGCTATAGCTGATAATGCTCCTTTCAGTATTTGACAAGTCATTGGCTTTCAAATGACTTTAAACTGTGCAGAGTTGTGCTTAGTTGTTCCATTCCCTGGTGCACACAGGTGCAAGAATAAGTGAATAATTGCACAATGTTCTGGATGAGTATAAAATTTTCAATAAAGTTTTCTTAGCCTTGTGGTTTTCAGGAGCAAATATGGTTGCTGGTATCGGGGAATGTGATTTAGAATAACTATCAAACATTGTGACTCAGTTTGTGGAGACAACCATTACATTTAGCTGAAATACAGTTTCTCACTTTAATCGTTTTCTATTAGCAATTAGCAAATTAACTCAAGTATAGGATCAGTTTAATTTTGAAAATAAACTCATTCAAGATGTGACCACATGGTCTAATTCAACAGTTATATACTGAAAATAAATTAAGAACAATGAAAAACTCTTGTAATATGTGCTGTTGATAACATTCTTACCTTAACATCTTACCAATTAAAATTTTTTTTTTTTTTATTCAATTTTCATCCCAAACAAGGCACAGTGCCACTTTGAAGCAGGGGGCTACTATCAGGGACTTAATTTGCGGGGGCATTATGAAGGGAGATGAGTAGAAAGATGTTTGTTCACATTACACTTGAACTTTTGCATATCAGTACAGTTGGGAAAGCAGAATCCCGGAAGGGAGTTCCAAAGACCTGCAGTTCTGGGCAAGAAACTATTGGAGTAAAAGGCTTTCTTGCACCTAGGGATCTCTACTGTAAAGGGATGAGACTCAGTAGCTTGTCGGGTTTGTCGGGGGTAGTTACGTCGAGGAAGTACAAGTGTTTGCGGTTCGTCAGGGCATTCAGCATTAAAGTATTTGTAGAATAGGCAGAGGGATGCAATATCTCGTCGATGGGACAGAGGCTGAAGCCTAGATGACAGTTCAGGACCTATCAGGTTGGCGACTCTCTTTTGAACCCTGTCCAGGAGTGAGAGACAAGCAGCAGATACACCAGCCCTGATGTGACAACAGTACTCCATACATGGGCGAATGGTGGCCTTATAGAAGTACAGGATACTTTCAGGCGTAAGTAGTTTTCTAGCACGGTAAAGGGAGCCAACCTTCCTTGCAGCAGCCTTGGCAATGCTCTCAATGTATCTATTCCAGTTCATATTCCCTGTAAACATTAGGCCGAGGAGTTTAAAAGGAGTACTTTCAGGCAATGTGTTCTTGGCCATTGCTATTGGTGGTAGAGAAGGTTTCTTGTAGTTATTGAAGGAAACAAGCTTAGTCTTAGCAGCATTGTATGTGACCATCCATTTTTGTCCCCATTCCACTACGGATTGGAGGTCATCCTCTAGTGTTTCTGCCACTGCCTTAGATATGTGTTCATTTGTTTTCCCCTCATATCTGTTATAGAGAGTGGTGTCATCGGCAAATATACCCATCTCCGAAATAATTTTATCAGGGAGGTCATTTATGAATATCAGGAATAATAGAGGTCCAAGGATAGACCCCTGAGGAACTCCCTCATTTATGTCATATTGTTTAGATGTACGACCGTCGAGGACAACTTGGATTTTTCTCTTACTTAAGAAGGATTTAATTACATTATGAATTCTTCCAGTGATTCCATATGATCTAATTTTCCTTAGAAGACCATCGTGCCATACCCTGTCAAAAGCCTTAGATATATCAAGGGCTACCGCTCTACCCTCGCCTGTTTTGTCCAGTGAACGGTATATACGTTCAGAAACTACAGTTAAGATATCTGCTGTTGAACGGGCTTGCCTGAATCCATATTGTTTGTCAGTCAGGAGTTTAGCAGCTGTTAGGTGCTGGACTAGGGCTTGATTAACTAAGAACTCAAATATTTTGGCGAAAAAGGAGGCAGGAGGAGGCTAATGGGGCGATAATTTAGTGGGTCAGTTCTTTCACCAGAATTCTTGAAGACTGGCACCATAGAAGCAATTTTCCAGCAGTCAGGAAAGCAAGCTTCATTAAGGCATTTATTGTAAAGTTTGGAGAGAACTGGAGCAACCTCGCAGAGCATTTTTTTAATAGCACAGCCGGAATGAGATCTGGTCCACATGCTTTTGAGGTGTCTAGGTATTTTATAATAGCATGTACCTGAGAAGGGGTGATTTTCAAATCGTCTAGTGTGGCGTCTGTTCGCAAAGGAAAGTCAGGGAGGGAGTGGTGTACAGGGTTCACTGTGGAGTTTGAGGCAAACCAACTGGCAAGCAGATTAGCCTTGTCAGTTGCCGTGCAAGCAACCTTATGATTGTTTGATAGTGGGGAAATAGTTGACTGCCCATTATTTACTACACTATTGTAGATTTTCCAAAAATCCCGGGTTCCTAATTTCTGTGCTTATGTCCCAATGGGAATTTGTTCGAAAAAATATTCAGTTCCTGAGTCAGTTTTAAGGAATCACGAAAGAAACAAGTCACAAAACATCAACCATATTAATGATACCTACAAATTTAGCTCTCAGGTTATTTCTGTCAAAAACTGTCCAATCTAATTCTAGTATTTCTGACTTTAGTGGAATCCTTCTTAGCATTGTTGAACAACAAAAATTTTCAATCTAAATGATAAAAACTTCTGTGTCTACTTTCCTATATCCAAGATTCAAATTTAAATTTCAAAAGAATGACATGAGAAACACTAAGAATTGGATTCTACATCTACTTTCTTGATTACTTTCTTTCATTACTTGATAATGAAGCAGAATCAGCAAAATACTCTTCTTCAAGCTCTGTTGAGGGTCAAAAAGATCAAAGTAAAAGTAAAACTGTATCTCTTTCAAACCTGTTTGATGAATTAGCTTTGAATAAGCCTACAGTAACAAATCAAAACTTAGAGCAGGTAGGAGATGAGTTAAACCTGGAGACTGCAACTACAACAGAAATACAAGAATCTCAATCTAAACTTAAAAGAAGTAAATCCCTTATGGTTAAGTGCACAAAAGAATTTGATCATTATGTAGCTTTATCATTACTCACAAGAAGTGATAATCCATTTCAGTGGTGGAAGAAGACATAGAAGACCTTACCAATACTGAGTAAACAGGCTTCAAATATTTAAGCGCACGACCGTCATCTGTGGAGAGTGAGCGGTTCTTTAGTACAAGTGGTGATGTGTATAAGCTATGTTTCTACATTACATCTAAAAAGTATTCAACTTTAAATGCTGAGGAGGCTATGAGAGCAGAGAAGGCAGCAAGAATAGGAGAGGAAGTAGAGTAGCAGCAGGTGCAGAACTTCACTTTATAGTTATTCACATAAAGAATTACATTTTGTACTTTAGTTGGTTTCTTTTTTTATCTAATCATTTAAGAATTGGAAATTGTACTTTGCATTTTGTAATTTTAGTTAATAAATGTAAAAAACCATAATAGGAACAAGACAATTAAATGTTAAGTTAAATTAATAGTTATTTGTTAATGTGTCAAAGCTATCTGATGAATCACTTGGCAGTGATGAAATGATTTAAATTTAATAGGAAAGAGAAAAGTAAGGTAAATGGTTGGTTAATTGGCAAATTTGCTGATTACCGATTAATTGGCAAAGTGGCCAATTAGGCCAATTACCGATTATCTGCCGATTAATCAGTCCACCCCTAAAAGAGACTAAGGACATCACATGACCCTAGCCCAGCAGGCATTACATTAACATTAAGCAGTTCCAACTTGAAGATATACATCCCTTTGTAGTGCCTCGGCAACAACAAGCATTTACCCGCATTATGCAATTACAGACTGCCATCCTAGTATCCCATCTATATGAAAAAGTAGCTTTCGGAAATGTGATTTATAATGATTTATGACAAAAGTATCATTTCCAAATTTTTGTCTCCATATAAATTTAATTAGATATCTATCTAGAAACTCCTGGTTGGTTATGCATTCTTTCTTGTTTTGCTGTTTTGCTTCCTTCCACATCCTTTTGGCATGATTCATTGTTGTCTTCATCACGGGGTGTACAAAATGCAGACACAATCAGGTGGTAAAATCGTTCTCTTCCAATTTTGTTATAGACTTTCCAACAGTCAGATATGACTGTTTTCCCCAGCAAAATATATTTGTTTATTATTGGAAGGAAGGTTTTGACCCTTTGGTTTGGTAAGGTCACCAAGAAACCCTTCTTATTGTGGTGTCATAGCTGCTGAAAACCTAGAGCAGTTTGATGATTCTCCTGATGTTGTGTTTCCTTCAATTGAAGAGAGACTGGTCTATTCTGATTTGCCAGGGATTCCTAACGAAATACTCCTGGCAAATTTCTCTGATAAGGTTTTTCCAGTCTGTGTATACGTGTTCCGAAACAATACCACATTCCCTTTGCATGTTCTTCAGAATGCCCGTAAATAATCTCCAAGTTGGATCCAGCAGAAAAGGATCCTGTGTGCAAGGAGGCCCACTGTCTGCACTGTGTTTTAGTGCATCTCCACGAGAAACAATCCTTGATATATGCTCTTTGTTTCAGTACACGTGTGTACAAGGTTTACTCCTTATTACGGTTGATAGCAGTTTCTTCTCCTGACAATAAGAGATAGTCTGCTCTGGTGTTTGCATTTCTTTTTCTAAAGAGCATAAATTCATCCCTGTGCCTGCCATTATCTTTGAAACTAATTTGTTATTTTTTTCATTCAATTTCTTCCAAATTGAAAGTCGTCTACTTCCATTTCAATAGCTCTTTTTCATTGGCTGATGAAATGCTTAGCCATTTAATTGAAATAACAGCCAAAAAAAAAAAATACTTTCCATCAACTAATAAATAATTTAAAAATTACATTTTTTTTAATACAAAAAAATTAAAAATGTTGCTTTAATGTTTCAAAATTTGAACAACACTTGGCTTACTCCAGTGATTGCCGGTTGAGCCTGAGCCATGATGACATAAAATCCTGAGTCAGATACTGCAAGAGTACCCTTGGTGTTTTTTGAATGAAAAAAAAAAAACAAAACAAAAAAAAACTACTTGATCAAATTACATGATTTTTGGAATATTTCATCTTTGTTACATACTTTTCTGTATTTTCTTTACTTTTGATTTCCGTCACAAGTGGCAATCTGAATAAGTACCCCAATCTTCAAGTTTTTTCTGCGCTAGTGTACCAGCTAAAGACTTACTGGTGCTAATAGCAGAGAGGGATAGAGATTCGTTCATGTGTATGAGTGGTGCTCGACTTATGTTTTTTCTTAGTTTCGTCTTTTTTAAAAAAAATTTCAGCAGATAATTTTTGATTACCAGATCATCAAAAAAAAAAAAAAAAAAAAGCATCCAAACAGCATAACATTAATGCAGGAGTGTCTCAGGGTTCGATCCTTGGACTACTATTATTCCTGATATTTATTAACGATCTCCCTGATAATATTGTATCCGAGATGGGCATTTTTGCTGATGATACAATGTTCTATAACATGCATGAGGGAAGAACAGATGTAAAAAGTCTAAGACAATGGCAGAATCGTTAGAAAATGACCTCCAGACTAGTAGAGTGAGGCTATAAATAGATGGTAACATTTAATGCTAATAAGACTAAGCTGCTCTCCTTTAACAATTACAAGAAGCCTCTCCAACCACTGATATCCATAACAAATAAACCCTACTAAAAAATTCTTTCTTCGAACTCCTCAGTCTAACATTCACGGGCAATATACATTGAGGAGATTGCAAAGGCTGCTGCAAGAAAGGTGGGTTTCCTCTATTGAGCTAGAAAATTACTCACACCTGAGTATCCTACAAGGCCACCATTCGACCACGCATGGAATATTGTTGCCACATTTGTGCTGGTGCATCTACTACTAGTCTCTCACTTGGATAGGGTTCAAAAATGAGTCTTCAATCTAATAGATTCCACTTTGTCAACTAAGCTCCAACCCCTGTCCCATCGCTTCAATGTTGCGTCTTTGTGTCTGTTTTACAAATATTTTAATGGAATGTACTCTGATGAACTCGTTGCACTTCTGCCACTTCGACGTACATATCCCCAACAAACCCACTTAGCAACAAAATCATACCCCTTCACTGTTGAGGTTCCTAAATGCCAGAAAGCTTTCTACTCTAATAATAGTTTCTCCCCTCAAACAGCTAGACTTTGAAATTCCCTTCCTGCTTACTGCTTCCCTAACTGTACTGATATGCAGAAATTTAAATGTAATATAAACCAACATGTTGTTAATCTTTCCTAGGCATGGTCCCAAATAGTAGCCCCTTGCGTCCACATGGCAATATGCCTTGTTATGGGTGAACATGAGTAAAAAATAACAAAAAAAAAAAAAAAAGAAAGAAAAAAGTCAATATTTAAATATTTGTAGGGGTGCTCAGTTTCCAATGCAACATTCTAGTAATTCGATCACCCATTTTAGAATCACTGGATGTTTCAAAGCAAAATTTCTCGAATTTAGCCTTTTTTTCTTTTAAAAGCAGTTTGGCCTTTTTATAAAGTTTCACTTGAAATTTGACCAGTTCCAATTATTTTATGTACATATTTATGGTTACCTTCAAGTTTTGCCACCTGACATTTACAAAAGTTTTGTGGAAACAAATTTTTTTCTTTTTTTTATTTCGAATTTTTAAAAATGTAATGACTCCTTTATAGATAACTTGTTATTCTTTACTTAATGTTTACATGGTGCCCGGAAGATTCGTCCACAGAAGATTTCTCCATTTTTACTAGGTAGGAAAATTGAGCCATTATAGAATAAATATCGATTGAAAACACATTTTATTGCCGTTCTGGAAGGAGAAATTGTTTTTAAAAGCGACATCTCCCACCCCCATAATATTTAAAAATATATTTGTACTTATTTACTGTTATTTTAAAGAAGATAAAATCGATTCTTCGAAGTGTTCGTTTTCTACCTAGCTGGATAAATTTTTAGTGTTTAAACTTATTTTAAAGCGTTTATTCGGTTTAAGAAAGAAACTACACCTCCCCATAATCTTAAAAAAATATTTTTACTTATTTACTGTTGTTTTAAAAAGATAAAATCAATTTTTCGAAGTGTTTTTAATACTCAAAAAAATTGTTATAAATCAGAAAATGTAATACCTAAACACTAGAAATATAAACTAATTGTACCCGGGCACACATTGCTGTGGCTCAGTTCTAAAAATCACCCCTTCTCAGGTGCATGGTATCATAAAAAACCTAGACACCTCGAAAGCATGTGCACCTGATCTCATCCCAGCTGTACTATTAAAAAAATGCTCCGCTAAGGTTGCTCCAGTTTTCTCCAAACTTTACAACAAACGCCTTAACGAATCTTGCTTTCCTGACTGCTGGAAAACTGCTTCTGTGGTAGCAGTTTACAAAAATTCTGGTGAAAGAACTGACCCATTAAATTATCACTCCATTAGCCTCGTCTCGCTTTTCGCCAAAATATTTGAGTCCATAATTAATCAAGCTCTAGTCCATCACCTTACAGCTTCTAAACTTCTCACCGACCATCAATATGGATTTAGGCAAGCCGGTTCCACAGCAGATATCCTAACTGTAATATCTGAATGTATATACCATTCATTGAACAAAGCAGGTGAGGGTAGAGTGGTAGCCCTCGATATATCTAACGTTTTTGACAGGGTATGGCACAGTGCTCTTCTAAGGAAAATCAGATCATATGGTATCACTGGAAGAATACATAACGTAATTAAATCCTTCCTAAGTAAGAGAAGAATCCAGGTTTTCCTTGACTGTCATGCATCTAAACAATATGATATAAATGCAGGAGTACCTCAGGGGTCTATCCTGGAACCTTTATTATTTCTGATATTCATAAATGACCTCCCTGATAAAATTGTCTCTGAGATGGGTATATTTGCTGATGACAACACACTCTCTAACAGGCACGAGGGGAAAACAAATGAACACATATCTAAGGAAATGGTAGAAACACTAGAGGAAGACCTCCAATCTGTAGGGAAAGGGGACAAAAATGGTCACATTCAATGCTGCCAAGACTAAACTTGTTTAATAATTACAAGAAACCTTCTCTATCACCAATAGCAATAACTGAAAGTACTTCCTTTAAACTTCTCGGCCGAACGTTCACAGGGAACATAAGTTGGAACAGATACATTGAGAGCATTGCCAAGGCCACTGCGAAGAAGGTGGGTTCTCTCTACCATGCTAGAAAGCTACTTAAAGAGAAACAGAAAGAAACATAGAGCTTGAATAGTTGGTGGCCTCATCCTTCCTGTTGCCACTTACATGCCCTTGCCCTAACTCTTGTGAACACTACATTTTGTTATGTTGTCCAGGTTGTCTGCTTTCTCTGACTTATCTGCAAAATTATATTTAAATATAGACAATTTAAACCTACGCATATACATCAGGCTATAAACACAGATTGTCTAATCTTCCACACATCTCATGTTTGACACTTGACCCTGAATGATGATTCAGTAGTGTCAAATGTGAAACACGAAATGCATGGAAAATAATTGTTTAATACCCAATTTAAGTTTCAAGCTATAGCAGTACCCCTTCCTTCACTGTTAATAGAATTATTATTTTCTTTACTTTCTTAATCCTTGCCAATAATTTTATTAATTTGATTTCTTTTCAGGTTCCACAAAAGAAAGAAGAGACCGTGCTTGTCAGTAGAGGTAATGTATAAAGTTGTTTCATAACAAAACAAAGTCACATTTTTCTTAATTCAGTCCTCGCTTTGGGTAAATTCTGTTTTTTGTTGTTTTTACTTTTGTGAAATTGTGTTTTTATAAGAAAAATGCAATAAAATATGCTATAATTATTAAAACAAGATCTGAAGTTTAATGGCATAGCAATACATAATATACTTTGGATAAATACAGATTTCAAGGGGATTCTGCTAAAATAGTCATATTTTAAAAAAATAAAGCACTTTAAGTCTTCAAAATACCATATTTAAAAATTATATTCATTTTGAAATCAATATACGATAGAACTCTAGAATACAGCATTAAAAATTAGTAACAAAATATAGTACAGTATATAATACACATGTATACAATCAAATAACATTATAACTAACACTGTAAGGCGGGGCAAATACCGTAATAAGGGTCCGGAAAACATTATATTCTACATTGTAAACTGAAAAAAGTATCCTAGGGCCACTGTATTCCATGGTTGTACTGTACTTCCATATGAATTAATAAATAAATGATAATCTACATAATATATTTTAAGAGTTTTAAGCAAATAATGTGATAAAAATGTTAACACTATGAAACAGAAAATTCTGTAAGTTTCCTGTGCTTATGCAAAATATTGACCATGCTGAAATAATAATATATTTAGAAACTTGTTCTTAACATAGAGAGAGGGCATTATTTAATTATTTGGTACTTTCACCAAACAATTTAATAAACAAAAGATATCGTAAAAATTTATCCATTTCTTTTGAACATATGCCAGTTGGACATAAAGTTAATTGTAAAAACAATATCCTAAAACATTATAATAGCTAGGAAATTATGATCATTTTATCTAAAATTTTGATACAAAACTGAGATCTGCTTAATTAAAAAATAAGTGTTTTTTTTTTCTGCCAAGTTTTTTAACATGTTGACATGTAATCACTTGAAAAAAGTAGAATCTCAATTTTAGCAATTTAGAAACTCATTATTAGGAGGGGTTTTGTTAAATATTCTGTTCTTACACCATCTTCTTGCATGCCCACAATGATTTACAGTTATTTATGAAAAACATTAAAGAGCATTTTGTCAATTAATGCAAATCAGCTTTGTTTTAAAAGAGAAATAAACCGTTAATTGTGTCACAATTTTTAATCATTAGAGAAAAGATATTTAGAAATATCTACTTATGTACTCCTAATGTATTTTTATGTTTGCAAAAATACATGTGGACATTACAGTAACTTAAAAATACATGTGGACATTACAGTAACTTAAAAATACATGTGGACATTACAGTAACTTAAAAATACATGTGGACATTATAATAACTTAAAAATAAAAAAAGCAACACATCTCTAATTAAATATTTAGAAATCAAAAAACATTGAAATCAGAATTAGTAATTGTATTTAAATTGTGAAAAATTTGGAATCATCCCATCACTAGTAGAGACTGATGCTTTGTGTTTAGAATGAATGGCTGTGGAAACTAGAGACTAAGCAGGATGGCATCTAGAATAAGAAAAAACATATATGGAAACTTTTCTGGATTTTACAAAGAAATAAAACATTTTTTTTTCAGGCTGAATTAATGCAAGTGACAGACAAGAAAAATTCTACCATAAAACAGATTTTAAGAATCATATTTTTCAGAAACGGCCTACCAAAAACTCTGGTATCCAACAATGTTTAAAAGTTTTGTAATGAAGATTTTAGTTTTTATGATTGGAAAAATAAGGGATGACACTGCTATATCACTTTTATTTGTTTTTGTTTTTTAATTTTCATATTTTTTCTTTTGTTCAATTTACTCCACATTTTTATTTTTGTTTTTAATAAAAATATTTCTGTATTGATGTCATTTTCTTCAAATCTTTCTACAATTTTATTTTTTAATTTGTATGCTGTTTGAAAATGGTTCATTTTTTAAAGAAATTTATCCAAATCTTTCCAAATGATGAGCATTTTTCCATTTTTATTTCATGTTCACATTTGCAATATCAACATTTGTTTATCTTTTTTTTTTTTAATATGTATTTTCATTATTTTTGATTCGGTGTAGTACATTATACATACCTACAATTAACCTAAATTGAATTAAGTCATCTTCAATTTTCTGTTCTATTTTTTGAAACTTGCAATATTTACTTGCATTTTATAGACAATGTACATATTTTATGATTGGTTTGTCAATTTCTTGTTTCATTAGCATTTCTTTTATCCATGACCAACATTTTAGTCTCATATTTTTTCTAAGAAAATCTGACTTATTTTTTAAAAGTCAGATTTTTCATGCTAGAGATTTTTATTAATTATCACCTTATATCCAGCTGTAGCCCAAAATAAATTGCTTATTATATCTTATTCTCCCATTTCTTTGTTGTCTTTAACGTTTTAGTTCTTGCATTCGCAGCAAAACATCAGTCATATATAGAAATACAGAATCCTCAAGAGACAATTGAAATCCTATCAGTAATGCAAGTTTTGTAAAGTGAAAGGTTAGCACTGTTTAGTGGTTAGTCTAGTTTCATCTACCTTAGCAATTCTTAAAAAGAGATCCATATATATGCTAATTTAGCAGATTAATCTACAAAAAGTTCATGCATGAAGAAAATGAAAACTTTTACAACTTTAGAATATATCTTTAATTTTTTTTTAATCCAGAGTTGCTCAGTTATTTAAGACTTTCAATAATGCATCCCTTCTCATTGAAATCTACTCAGTAACAATTTTTGCTTATAAAATATTTATCTCAATGAAAAACCTCTTTCCAATTTACTTGACTAATATCAACAAATGAAGCCAACTTGAAGTCACCTTCAATCATCTTTTGTATTCAGTGAAGGTCACAGTTGCATTGAGTGTATTATGGCAGAAAAAGAGCCAAAAAATAGCATCAGCAGTTTTTGGTCTTCTTACAAAGCAAACACGCTCTCCGTTGTTTTGTAGCAGTCATAAATGATGATTTATTTCTTCTCTTGGAGAAATGTCCCTTCCCTGTTATGCAATTTGGCCACTCACTAACTAATCAGTTTGCTGTATGCATTGATTTTATTAGTCCCCTGAAGAACGACTTTAGTCTCTTTGGAAATAACAATCAGTTAGCAGACAGATCCCTGAAAGCAATAAGGAAAGATGTCTCTTTTCTTTCTCCTGATCTTGTTCATTGAATCTTCATTTGAAGATAACTGTTGGACAGACTCTTGGTAGCCAAAGAATTTTCTAACTTTTCATTACCTCACTCAGACACTGCCCAATTTTCTTCAACATATACTAAACATTATAGGTAACTAAATAAACCCTTTCTTCATTGCTTATTGTTAATATATTGGAGTTAGTCTTAACATCACTATTCTGCTAGATCTACAGCAGATGTGCTTACAGTTATATCTCATAGGATTAGTGAATCTCTCGACGGAGCCAACCTTTCTAGGGTAATTGCTCTTGACATATCTAAGGCCTTTCATAGAGTATGGCATGAAGGTTTACTTCACAAGATCTCTAGCTATGGTATAGCTTGAAATGTCTTCTCAATTATTAAATCATTTCTCTCTGACAGGTTCATAAGAGTAGTAGTTGATAGGCAAAAATCAGAAGCTCACAGTATTAATGCTGAAGTCCCTCAAGGGTCCATCCTGGGCCCAACTCTTTTCCTGATCTACATTAATGATCTTCCAAATCACATCCTTACATCATTAATAGACATTTATGCTGATGACACTACCACGACCAAGTTCTCTCCGATTCTCTTTCCTCTGATCTTGAGCAGGTGGTACAATGGGGAAAGGAGTGGTTGGTTATTTTTAATGCATCTAAAACCAAGCTTCTCTCTTTACATCATCAACATTCTGATCCCCATCTGGCATCAGTTGAAATGAATGGCTCTTGTCTTGAGGAGGCCTCAAGTTTTGACAAGCTTCTAAGCTTGACCTTTACTCCTGATCTGAAACCGAACAGGTACATCAAACCTGTTGCCAAGGCCGCTGAAAAAATGGTCGGATCCTTCTATCGATTCTGTAGATATCTCACTGCTGATGCAATTCTCTATCTATATAAAAGCCAGGTACGTCCAAGGATGAAATACTGTTGCCACATCTGGGCAGGAGCTGCTAGAAAGGACGTCCTGCCTTGATAGAGTTCAAAATAGACTTTGTAGCCTCATAAGAGATATCCTTTTCTCTTCCCTGCAACCTCTATCTCACAGAAGAGATGTTGCGAGAATTTGTCTCTGCTGTATTGTTATTTTCATGGAAAGTGTTCGACTGAGCTTCAGTCTATGGTCCCCCCACCCCAGCCAATCTTTCACAAGAAACACTCGTCTAGCTGAAAACACTATCAATAATTCCCCCCACTCTTTATCTGTGCCTAAACCTAAACGTAGATTCCATGAACAAAGCTTCTTTCTTAGAACTGCACGCCTGTGGAATTGTCTTCCGTTTTCCTGCTTTCCAGCTGACTACAATATGGTTGTCTTCAAGTCTAACGTAAACAAGTTCTTGATGAGCTGTCCCACTTGTTAACAAATTTACCGAATTTCCATTACTAACGATTACTATATTGTCCAATTTCTACTGTACACTCTTTAACCCTTATCCTTGAGTGGCCTCTTGGCCTTGATAAGTGTTGATGCCTATGTAAAAAAAAAAAACAAAACAAAAAAAAAACAATCGTTTCGCCATAGTTTGGACACAACAAAAATACTCTAAGGAGAGTTTTCTTAATATTCAGTTTAAATGATTATTTCATCTATCAACATAGAGGAGGTGTAGAGGTGCTTTTAAACATGTTTATTGGTTTCTTATGTTTACTTAAACAATGTTTTATTTCTCCTTTTTTACAGGAATCCCAGGTCTTGTCAAAGGCTTTTTAGAGGATTTCTGTGAGGTGAGTGATCTTTTTTGTATATACGTTATCATCAAATTTAAGAAAGAGGCTATTTTTCCCAGTTCATTCAAAATAAGGACATATATAATTTCTAACTGTTAACAAAATTATGAAGAAATTGGATAGGATGTTTTCCCAGTCAAAAATATTGAACGTTTACTCTCCCTTCTCTTTTTTCTCCTTCCTTCATTTTGCTCTTCACAACACTCACTAAAAATGAATACCTGACATGGTCTAAATTTATCAGATCAACTTTTCAATCTGCTCCTTAGGAAGGTAAGTTCTCTCACTTTTTATCTCAACCAGAATCCATCAATCCAAAACTCATTTGCATATGTAAACTCTCATAACTAACTAGCAAAATTCTGTCAGCAATACACTCAATCTTTATGTTGAATATGGCCATCTGTGTGGAATTTCAAACAGAACTCCTTTTTTTATCATTCCATCAACCATGATATGGCAGAAGTCTTAAATAAATCATAATTTTATTCTTAGTATTGCTCATACGCAACCTTTAATCTTCAAAACTGACCGTCACTTAAAACTGATTATTACTTAACACTTATATCTATTGTGCCACAGCTCCAACATACATATTCCTGAAATATTTTCTGAAAAAAGTCAGAGATTACATCAGCTGAATCATTGTGAAAAAAATATTTAACAATAGTTTAAATAATCCAATACACATTATAATTAATTGTGTTATAAAGTATATAGCTATGGCTACAACTTCCTGTGAAGCTAGTCGTGTTTTACGTGGACAGTTTCGCAGGAGGTTATCTGCTTCTCGCTACTCAACATGGTGTCAGTAGGATTTTTCTCTTTGGAACTACGCATATACACTCAATGAACACTCTCAATACATGTTTGGCGAAACCCACCCTCCAGAATCTAGTTTTACTTACACCCTCGTCTCTGTATGGAAGAGACATTCATTATATTCATCAATCAACATGGCATATGCAATTAAATCACCAGCAAAAATGGAAATGGACAGTGATTTGTGAGAAAACATGGCTCCTTTTAAACTAACATGGGAGACCTATGCGACCATGACAGAAATTGGAGAAAAAGCAGCAAACATACAGGTAGGCACACTTAAGGAATGCAAATCTACAAAATGTCTGTAGAGGAACGAGCAGACACAAAAAATTTTTGGAAAGACTGACAGAGTACTTTGAACTCAGACCGAACATCATATAACAACGGTATATGTTTAATTCCTGTACACAGGAACAGAGCAAAAAATTTTACGCATATTTGTTCAAACTAAAATACTTAATCAAAATGTGTGACTACGGTGCCCTTGAGGATGAGCTACTGCATGACCGAATAGTAACAGACACCAGTAATAATAATGTTCAGGCCAGACTCTTCAGTGAATCTGGACTCACCCTATACCAGACGATAGACATTTGCAGGAGCTGAACAACAGCTCATCACACTGAACAACTCAACAGAAACTAGCCACTACACCAAAAGAGATAAGAAAAAGCCACGAGAATTCATAAAAGACTGTAAATTTTGTGGACAGAGCCATGACAGAGAAAAGTGTCAGGCTTATGGACTCATGTGTGCTATCTGTTTAAAGCACAACCATATTGCCAGAGTATGCTAATCACAAGTGAAGCCTACCCCATCACAACGGCCAAATAAAGCCTCAACACAACGAACTGCAAAATTGTGCTACATGGAAACAGAAGCAGTCAGCAGTTATGAAAGCATCTATACTCTGAGAAGTCCACAGATCGCAAACACTATCAGGCAGACGTTTGCGTATTCACCCTGGGAGACAGCACAAAAACCTTATGCAAATTCCAAATCGACACTGGAGCCAGCTGCTGACTATAAACACATTACTAAAGTGTAGCTACAACCGTCTCTCACAAAGTTAAAGCTGTAGGACAACTCTATACCTTTAGGTTCAATAACACTCCACTGTGAAGTGAAGGGAATATAAAAAAAGGTCACCTGCCAAGTTAGACCCGAGATGATCATCAGGGCACACAGACCTCACCTGGGCATTCAATACACACTGAACACAGCCCACAACATAATGCTCTGGCCATGAAAGCATGCAGAGATCACTGAAGTAGTCCGAAGGTGTGAAACCTGTCAACTGACCCAACCTCAGCAACAGCAACAACCTCTGATGACCCACCCAATACCAGTACACCCCTGGCAGTTTGTGGCCAGTGACTGCTTTGAACTAAACAGCAAAGACTTTGTGGCATTGGTTGAAATATACTCAGATTTTGTCGAGGTCGGCCTGCTCCCAGACCTAAGTGGGAACTCCCTCGTCAAAGTGCTCTAACCCATCTTCGCTGCACATGGCGCACCAGTAGCAATGATGACTAACAACACGACCAGCAGTGACTTCCGTAGATTTCTTGAATCATGGGATATCGAACATATAACTTCTAGTCCTCACCACCATCAATCGAATGGACGTGCCGAAACGGCAGTGAAGTTGATTACAGGCGTGATAAAGAAATCAACAAAGGAAGGCACGAATATGTGGAAAGCCATACTGGAATGACATAATGCTACCACACCTAGTATGCACAGCTCACCTGCAAAACACACCCCAAGTGCAAGATACAGAGGTACAAGATAGCCTCATAAAAAAAAAAAAACAACAAATGGCAAAAACATATTATGACCATCATACCAAGCCACTACCCAATCTCACCATAGGACAGCCTGTAAGGATGAAATGCTACCCACAAAGCCCTACCAGCAACTGGGAATCGGGCACGGTCATTAGTAAAGTAGCACCATGCAATTATGGGGTCGAAGTAAATGGAAGATGTTATAGAAGAAACAGAACCCACACCCGTCAACCAACCACTCTCTCAACTGGTGTACACTCTATACCACAACATGCCCCACACCACCGCCATCTGAAACAAGGAGCCATCAGGTAAACCCAGGACTACAACGATCCTCAACACATGAGAAACAATTTTGTAGGTCTCGCCACATGATCAAACTCTCTGCACAACTGAGACTACACACTCTAACACACACACATACTATAACACACTACACATTTCGTTCAGTTAAACCAATAACCAATGGGGAAATAAGGGGAATATTATGAAGTATGTAGCTATGGTTATAATGAAGTATGTAACTATGGCTACAACCTCTTGCAAAACTGTGCATGTGAAAACGCGACTAGCTTTGCAGGCCACCAATTCTGGGAATAAAGCTGCAGCATTTTTATAAGCCAATAACAGCTTCATGTTCTTTCTGCTTCTTGCAAACTAATTTGGTGTTCATCCGTTGTATAGAATTCAAATTGCCATCTCTGAATCATTTTTATAGAAGGAAGGACGACAACATATGAGATGCAGTTAAAGGATATGAGCTCCATTTTTTATTCTTCTGAAAAACCCGCCTAAACAGAAGTGATTCTATATTTAAAACTCTTTTCCTTAGAAAGTTCGCTAAGGGGAGGTAACTGTTCATACTAGCAAGTACCTCTTCTTTCAATAATTTGATAAAAAAATAGAAAAAAGGAAAATCGTTATAAACCGATGAGACAAAATCAAAGATAAATAAGAAAAGTCAATCAGTAATTGCTTCATCTCTAAATCTTTTTTGGGGTGATAATACATCCAGATCTGGTTGTTGTATAGTTGTCTGAGTCTATTACCCCATAGGGTATTTGTTTAACAGGTGACTGTTGCCTTTATGTGCTGTATTTCTATGAACAGTCTCTGGCAGGCTCTTGAGAAACCTCAGTGGAGTACACCTCTGGACGTGATGTGCTTCTGGAGGGGTCTACTCTTAGGTGCTGATGATTTCGATGCAGAGTTCTTCAGGAAGGGGTCTGTACTTTCTATGACCTTGGTTCTCGACCCATTTGTGTGACAAGTGCAGGAGACCACTCGTCTGCTTCTTTATCTAACACACGTACAAATTGTCCGATGTGCAGTCTGGGCAGATCTTTTGCATGTTGATCATTGTACATCTTCTGATTTTCTTGCTATTATCTTCTTGTTAGCGTTCTGGTTGGTGCATTTGACTGGGATGTTTCCAGCTAGCTTCCTTTGGTATAGGAGTTCCCCTGGTGATGGAATGGCATGATCTAGAGGAGTCGAACGCATGCAGAGTAATACCATGTTCAAGTCACAACCACTTGAATTAGCTTTTTTGAATGCAGATTTCGCTGCCTGGACACAGCACTCTGCGAAGCCATTTGACTGCGGAAACCTGGGCGAAGACGTGTGATGTTCTAAGCTCGATTCTTTTGCGAATTGCTTGAAATAAATAGTGTGGACACCATTGCCACATATCACTCTCTCTGGAATTCCTTGTTCTCCAAATATTTGCTTTGTATGTTTGATGACTTTATGACTGGAGAACTCTTTTAGCAATCTCACAAATGGGAACTTGGAATAATAGTCCACAATGAGCATAAAGTTGAAACCGTCAATGTGAAATAAGTTAGTGGCCACTATCTGCCATGGCCTCACCAGAATCTCGTGGGGCATCAGGGGTTCAGCACTCTGCGCTTTTTGGTGCTTTTTGCTGCTGCTGACAAATGGTACATTGTTGTACCATGTTGTCTATGTCTTTGTTAATGTTATGCCAAAAAACACAACTTTTTGCTCGGAGTTTACATTTCTCCATCCCCTGGTATCTATAATGTATTTTCTGTAATACCTCTTGTTGCATTGATTTGGGTATTATTATTTGGTTTGATTTTAATAATATGCTATTTTTGATGAACAGTTCATCCCGATAAGGCCAATAAGGTCTCATGTTTTTGTCCACTTCTCTGAGAGTGTCAGGCCAACCTCTTAAAATAATCACTCTCAATTCACATAGTGTGGTATCCTCATTTGTTGCTTGGTTTAACTGAGCCAGTTTTGGGGTTGAAAATTGAACAAAGTCTACCCTCAGGTCCAAGTCAATATCTTCTTTAGCTTTTTAGCCTTGAGAATCCATTCACCAGTGCCATATCTTTCCCAGGGTGATATACGATTGTCATGTCATATTCCTGCAAACGTAACAGCATGCATTGAAGGCAAGGTGGAGCTGTAACCAAATTTTTTAAGTTGATCATTTCCTGAGGCTTATGAATATTTCCAGCTGGAATGCATTTCCATAGATGTAAGTCCGGAATCGTTCACAGCCAGAAACAACTGCAAGGAGCTCCCGCTCTATGTTGGCATAGTGTTGATCAGTCTCTGTTAAAGATTTGGATGCAAATGCTATGCGTTTACCTTCTTGAAGGAGAGCGGCACCAAGTCCTCTACTTGATGCATCGACCCTGATAACAGTTTGCTTTGAAGGGTCAAAGTATGACAGCAACATATCTTTGGAAATGAGATCCTTGACTTGCTGGAGGGATCTCTGGTGATTTTCAGTCCACTGGTACTCCACTTCTTTTTTAGGAGATCTCTTAAAGGTGCTGTGAGATCTGACAGGTGTGGAATGAAAGGTGCCATATATGTGATGATTCCCAGCACCCTCTGCAGGTCAGTGGTGTTCAATGGACTAGGTAACATTTTTATTTCTGCTACCTTGCTGGGATCAGGGTGCATACCATTTTGATCATAAATTGCGCCAAAAAATGGATTTGTTTCTCATTGATGGCACACTTTTCACGGTTGAAACAAAGTCCTTCCTTCTGTGCAATTCTCATTATGAAGGATTTTGTCATGCTCTTCTTGGGTTTCTCCAAAGACAATGACATCATCGATCAGCCCTAGAGTTCCAGAACACTTTTCCAGAATCATGTCCATCTTCTGGATAAACACATCCTGAAACATCACCAGACCAAAAGGCATACGTTGGAAACAAAATCTTCCAAAAGGGGAGTTGAAGGTACTCAACAGTTGTGAGTCTGTCGCAAGTTTGATGGACCACTATCCATTTTTGGCATCCAATTTGGAAAAATATTTGGCACCAGAGAGTTTATGTGCAAGTTCTTCCATTGTAGGGGTCTTGTAATGGCATCTCATGATGGCCTTATTTAAATCTTTCAGATCTAAACACAGGCAGAGTTTTCCATTGCCTTTACGCACATAGACCAACCTGCTGACCTATTCTGTAGGCTTGGTTACTTTTCGTATAACACCTTGTTCTCCAACTCGGTCTGGATTTCTTCCCTCATATGTATGGGACATTTCCTCAGTGCATGTATAACAGGGTGGTTGTCTGGTTTCAGGACAATATGATATTCACCCTCAAAATTGCTGATATTTTCAAAACGGTCTGGGTACATATTTACCAGATCCTGTGTTGATCTTATTGAGACTGGAGTTTCCTGGATCACACAGTGTTGACTTACCAGTTTAAGATCTCTGGTTGAAGCTAGTCCTATGATAGTAGGCCCTTCAGTTGTCACAACAAAGAACTTGAGGTCTTCCGTTTTCCTGTGTGAACAAGCTATTTTAATGGATCCATGCTGTGTAATGTGAGAACCATTATATGCTGTTAAACAGTTGGTTCATCCTTTGTTGCACCGGGAAGTAGCTCTCCTGCTGCACTTATCAGGTGTGGGAACATCTTCCGGAAAGTATGTAATGGAAGTATGTTGTCTTTGGCTTTCAGAAAATGGGTGCCTGGGAGGTTGGGAAGCTTAATTACAAGGTTTGTGAAAATCTCTGTTCGATTGTTGCTTTGTTCTTGGATAGAGTCAAAAGACATTTGTTCAAACTTGTTAAACATCCCTTCATTGTCCCTATGATTTAGCGACTGCATCCGGTTGCTGTGGTTCTGGTGCTTGTACTGGTTCTTTTGTACTCCTGTCCATCGTTTATTATTTTTTCTTTCCATGTTGTGCATGTTGGCACATACCTTGCTGCGTTTTTATTTTTGTTTGTGCAGACTTTGGCCCAATGATTTTTTTGTCTACAAGCTGAACATATGGTATCCCATGCCAGACATTTTCCGCTCGGGTGGGAGCCTCCACATCATTTACAATACTGGCATTGCACTACATCTATTTCTAGCTTTTTTCGTTCATCTAGTTCAGCTGTCTCATATGGTCTATGGAAGCTTCATGTGTCCTGCCACAGTTTATAGTTTCCTGCAGTGTTAGATATCCACCCTTCGCTAGAAGTTGTTTCTGAAGTTCTAGGTACTTCGTGACCTGCTCGATGAGTCGTTCCTCTGTTTCCTGGATATCCCGGAATTTGCACTTTAATGCCTGCAATTTACATTGAGCTAGGAAGTCATCGAAACTCTCTGACTCCCATTGTTTATAATGACGCAGATAAAAAAGAGCAATGTGTAAATTTAATTGTGGATGCAGTCTTTCTTCAAATTTTTGCCAAATTATTTCTGAATTATTTCTGTCGGTCTCATTTTCGAATGACCAAGTGTTGTACCTTTTAAAACCTTCTTCTTCCGACAGTAACAAAATGTTGTCAACCTGTTTTTCCAACAGGATATTTTTGACTGAGAAATAAAGGTTACAACGCTGCTTAAATAATCTAAATGTTTCAGTTAGTGCCGCGGATGTCCAACACATAGACGGCTTGTTTGTAGCCATTGTTTTAATGTTTAGATCCCGACGATATTAAATCCAATTTTTTTTTTCACGGTGTCAGTTATATATATATATTTTAATTAAATTTTTATTGTGTTTTGTTTTTTATCTTCTCACAAAAGTTTCATATTTGAAAGATGAAAATAAAGTTTACTCATAGTTTGTAGCATAGCACCATTCGTATTGTTTTTTTTTTCTGGTTCCTTCTTTTTTTTTTTTTTTTAGGTCACTTGTATGTTTTTAACACATTCATCTGTTCAGCAGGGCATCACAAAGATAACCATTGCTGCCACCATGAAATATTTTCATTTTTATGGAAGGGAGGATGACAATGCATGAGATGCAGTTAAAGGAGTCATGATATGAGTTCCATTTTTTATTCTTCTAAAAACCCCGCCTAAACAGAAGTGGTTCTATATTTAAAACTCTGTTCCTTAGAGAGTTCGCTAAGGGGAGGTATCTGTTCATACAGGGTGACCCCCCCCCCAAAAAAAAGGGCCCCAACTCTAATTAGGCCCTGTTTCTTAGTGTTTTGTCTGAATGAAATGAAACTTTGGCCATAACTAGTTTATTATATTCAAAACATCACATCAAAACACTAGGGTCTTTGGCCTTTTTTTCTCCATTCTACAGCATATGTTCTAGATGGCCTCCATTTAGCTTTTGTTTTTTTTTGGTCTCCCTGTACTATCACAATCAGTACCATCGTTTTCAAATCCAAATGATGAACTGAGCACATCAACGTTTATGGCTACAATTCCAATGGAATGTTTGCATACAAAATATATAAAATTAAAATGTAATGTTTTTACTTATATGCATGATAAAAAATCAGAACAACGCCTGTGCTATCGCTTTCTTAAAAAACTCTTATTTTCTAGACATCAATGTAACTTAAATAATTCTTTTCATCTTGTCACCACTTATTTATCTTTTTCTTATTTCATCAGCTGTCCTTTCCTATGAAAAATCTGTCTTGTTTTATCAAGGTTTTATTTGGCACAGATTAAAACTGCTAAGAAATAATATTCCACTTGGCAGTTTAAAGACTTAAAATTACTGTTAAATAATAATGTAACTCACTCTTTTCTAAACTTTATTCTATTAAGCTCCCTGAATTTCTTCTTTTTTTTTTTTAGTGAGAAGTAGTTTTGAATTCAACCCACCCTACAACCAGCGATGGCACACACACACACACACACACACACACACACACACACACACACACTCAAAAGAGTCCTTTGTGCATGCATGTCACTGATAATAGTGTCATTGATCAGCCCTATCTCTTCCACTTGTCTCCTATTTTCTTCTAGTTAAATATCAGCCTTGGTTCGTACACTTCTTTCATCAGCCGTGGCGAGCAACAGAAGATATTCTTTCACCAGCAGGGCCCAGCAACAGGAGATATTCTTTCGTAAGAGGGCATGTTTTAACCTGAGCCACTTGGGCGACCCTGTTTTGCTTCCCTAGACCTTGCCACTAGAAAAGTTGGGGGGACCATATGATTCATCCTTCTTCATCCCAACCTCAGATCAGTAGCATCCATGCACCACCAGTTCCGATGACCGATCTTTTGACATTCTGATTCTAACTCCTCAGGGCTTCCTCCCCATCATATCAGACAATCCTTCACCCAATGTCCTTCATAGTGGCATGTCAACAAAACCAGTCCTAGCCAACCTGTAACAGGTTTATGAAATCGATTTTAGAAGTACCACGCTCATCTTCCGGTAACTGTTTCTTTTTCCCAGTCCTCTTCCTTATTATAGATACTCCAGTGTCCACCCTGGATTTTTACCCCCATATTTATCACCCTTCACTGGTGGAAGCACCTCGCCCTAGGGACCTCTTTTTATGATCCCACATTCACTTACTTGACTGGGCCAAGCCAAAGGCTTCCTGTAATTTCACTGGATTTCCCTTCAGGACATTTGGCCAAATATCACAGTCAACAAATGTTTTGCCCAGCACATCTGCTAGTAGCACCTAAATTGGACCACTTTCTAGAACCAACACAATTGGGGAAGTTTGTACAGTTAAACTTGTAATATGTTCTCCTAAATCTTCTATTTTTTCTCTTGCTCTCTATCTGGACTGGATAATTTTCTTACTGCGTCAACAGTGGGCTGCTCATTAGAGTATTCTTTTAACAGGATAGACTTCAGGTTAACTCAAGATAATTCCTGATATTTTCTTCTAATGAACCAGGAAAAACAGCCCTTTCATAGCCTCATATGCAAACAAAATAATTTCTGGATCTCAAAACCTGTCATTCAATTCTCTTGGGTTTCAGGGAGAATCATGCCCCCCCCCCCCAAGGAAAGCCTCTAATACCTTCATGCCTTCATTTATTCACTCTTTCATGTGTTGTTCTGTTAATACTGCTGAATCAGTCTCACTTAATTGCTTCATTGACATTTTTTTTATTTCAATTTTCCTTTTTATTCTTTTAAAACACTCACATTGCTAGCACTCCTACACAACCAACCAAGTGCAACAATGACTGCTAACAACAAATCGACAATTCAAAAAAAAAAATCACCAAGAAAAGGGTCACTTACCCAGTTTCTCCATGTGTAGTTAACTCCTCTGGTTTCGATTATGAAGTTCTGGTGTTTCTTTTCTTGTTGCTTCTACAGGTCGAATCCTGGTACACAGTCACCAATTATAAACCTTTCTAACCCTGGAGTTTGATCCTGAGTCTACAGAGATCAATTGTAACCTTTAAGTCAGGATCTTACCCAAGTATAATGTTGGGACCCAGTCAGTTATAGAGTTCTTTAGTATCTGAAGTCGGACTCTAAACATGTGTTAACTTGATCCGGGTCACAGGTCACTTAGGATATGATGCTTCAAGGTTCGCTCAACCAGGCGATTTTTCTTATTGTGCTTGAAAATGATAATTTCTTCTCATTACTTTGTGTGGCACTTCTATTGTACAAAGAACATTCCTCAATATAGTTGGTGTTCAAGGAGCTTTAACCAAACCAAAGAAATAGATTATGCAGAATCTTTCTCTTCAACAACCGACATCACATCAATCTCATTGTGTATCAAATGAATGTGAAAACAGCATACCTCCATGCGCTAATCAGTCATGAAATTTATGTGGAGCAACGAGAGTGATTTGAAGTAAAATGGAAAAGAAGCAAGAAACCAGCATATATATATATATATATATATATAGCAAATCTCTATATTAAAACAATCGGGCAGAAGCTGGAACGAAACTCTGCATAATTGCTTTACCAAAAATAACTTCACCCAGAATAAAGTAGATCATAACATCTGTGACAGTGTCATTAGATGTAACAATAATGGTGATGGCAATGATGCTGATGATGGAAAAAAGAGCATTGTTAAGAAAGGTTGTAAGGATATTGATTTAATACATGCACACACTTATTTGTGGATATTGATAAAGAAGAAATCTGTTTTCTTTCATGATAATTTGTGTTGATGTAAATGGCCATTAAAAAAAAAAACTAGCTGAAAGCGTTGACATTGTCAATATAAAGATATCTGAAAAACTGCCAGAAATGGTGCCTTTTGGCCATTTGAAAAGTTCATCTGAATAGGCAACCCTTATATTAATTTATTCTTATTTCGGACTATTATTCTCATCTTTATTAGTTGTTGTTTTTCATCTTTTATTGGTTTTGTTTATTCACAACGTTTCGGCCAACTATTCCTCTGGCCTTCGTCAGGTGGTAACCGCGACGGATAGAAACTTTGAATCTCCTAACTGCATTCTCAGCCATCACTGCCATCCATAGTTGTTGTCGTCTCACCACATTTTTGGCCAAGTAAACCTCTGGCACGCTTTTGGGTGGGATTGAAACCGCTATCTTCAGACAATGTTCATCTGGAATAATAGTCCGAAATAAAAATAAATTAATATATATAATGCTCATCTCAAAAATGAATTCCAATTAAGGAATAATATATATAGGCAGCCCTTGTTAAGAAAAGCAGTTAACCAAATTCTGGTTGGTCAAAATTTATTATTAGGTCACCCGAAATATAGGCCAGGTATTATGAATTATTTTGCATAAGGAAAAACAAGATGATGTAAACAGTAGTATCTATTAATTATTGTCCGGGAATTTGATCACCCCAAAAAGATAAGTAAATTATTTATTTTTTTATTCGTACAAAATGGCATTTGGAAAAAACCCTTGGTTATGCAAATGAAGCAAAAAGAGGAGGGATCCTCCCACGTGAGGGATGTTGAAAGGTAGAGACCCAATGGAGTGTGAAGGCAATGGACCTTCCTGTTGAGAGTGATGCCTAGAGATACATATTTGAGGAAGAAGAAAAGGAAATTTTGGGGGAGTTTGAGAATTTCAAAAACTGCCTGAGGTTGATTTTCTGAGAATTGTAATATTAAATTCTGGGAATCAGAGGTGGGTTCATGCCCACCTGATTCTTAATATAATGAAAGGCAAAAATAGCCTCGAGAACACACTTTGCCAACCATCTGAGGTTTTCACATCAGTCAGAGAGAAACCCCTGACTTAAGTCTCACCCTATTCTAAGCCCTTGAATCTATACTGTGAAGAGACAAGCCCTGACTTTACTAATGAAAGCCGCCAGTCCTCAGAGCATTTGTACTTTTGAATGACCGGAGTTTTATAACTTTCAGTAAATAATTATTTTTTATTTATAAGAAAAATGACAACCGGTTTTTCTTTATTTATTGATTGCCTGTTGAATTGAAGGTGCAGTTGATTTCAGGTCTACCCTGCCTGATGCCTGGATGGTGAAGACACAGACACATACTATTATGAGAAAAGAACTCAGTGCGACATCAAGGCGACATAGAGCCAGCTGAAGTAAACCGGCTTAGGGTTATACACGTTTTGTGTGTTTCGAGCATCTGAGCAGTATTTTCTGGTTATCAGTGAGAGTTTTATCACTCTTGAAGGGTCCACCACTAGACAGAGTTAAAAGGGTAGCCACCGGGACTTAGGATTAGTGCCCAAATGGTACATTTAAGGCCAGTTTGGGTGAAACCCAACAATAAAGACTCATTATCATCTCATGGATCGATAATTTAATTATTGCTGCTGATAACATTGATTCATTAAAGATCACCAAACTAATGCTAATATTAGAGTTCAAGATGAAAAACTTAGGAAAACTCTGCTATTTGCTTGGGATAAATTTCAATGCAACCGAAGGTTATATACAAATGAGCCAAGAAAAGTATGCAATAAAAATACTAGAAAGGTTTAACATGCCTGACTATAAACCTAGAACAACACTATGTGAACAAAAGTTGGATTTAATCAACAATATCTCTAATGACCCCAGAAAATATTGTGAAGTCATCAATAGTTTACTTGATGATCTGTACTCGGACAGATTTTAGTTATATCATTGGAAAATTATCACAACATTTATCTGAACCACATGACCAGCACTGGACAGCAGCCAAGTATGTACTGAGGTACATAAAGAATACTATGCAGTATCAATTATGCTGGCAAAAATGGATGACTGACTCCAGCTAATTGTATACAGTGATGCCAATTGGGCATCGGATCAATTTGCCAGACGAATCATCTCTGGATACTTTTTCAGTTTAACCAAAAATGGCCCAACTATTTTCTGGAAATCAAGCAGACAACTGACAATTGTGTTATTCACATGTAAAGCTGAATACATAACACTAGCAAAAACTACTCAACACATTATGTGTTCCTCAAAGAAATGAACCCACATCGAAAATATCAGAATATTTGAGGAAAATGAAAGTGCTCTAATGCTTTTCAAAGACCCTGTACACCGACAAAGGTGCAGACATAAAATATCACTTTATCAGGGACACCATAAATAACAACATCATAGAGATAATTTATTGTCCTACAGCAGATATGTTCACAGACATTATAACCAAACCCCCAATTTGAGTGAAACTAGAAAAATTCAAAGGACTTTTATTCAAACTTTAAATCAGTTAACTGATATGATCCTTTTAGACCTATATTTTATACATGTAAGCACAATAATATTCTAAGAGCAAGTGGAGTTGTGGGAAGTCCTTTAACTCTTGTCTTTCTTATTATCTCCCGTTCAAATCCTATGTTTTTTTTTTGTGTTCAGTCAAAAATTATTCTCTCTACCGTCCTTATATGTTGTATATTTCCTCCTTTAAATTTCTGCTAAACCCTAAACTTTTTCTACAAACAATTCTACATGCAACGTCTTCCATTGTATCATGCTGATATGACTGTTGATGGAATTCGAATAACACTTTAAATAGTTGCAGTAATCGACTGTTTGCTTTTTAAGTCAAACTTTTCCTGTTTTATTTCAAACTAACGGTGTACCTGGCGTTGCCCGAGTGTTTGGAGGTGTGTGTGGTTGGAGGGTGAGTGGTGTTAATGAAAACCTAAGAATAAGTGAAATAAAAAAAGAAAACAGAAAAACGAACGTTAAAACTTCTGAAAAATAAAAACAAAAAAAAGCATGTGAAAAATGGCTTAAATAAGCCCGTTTTAATATTAAAATTTAAAAATGTTACTAATTTCGACAATAATTTTCATAGCTTTAACCCACTATGTTGCTCCCCCTTACTTAAATAATAATTTTGATATATTGCCTGGGCTGATTATTTCATTACAATTACGAGTATTCTCATAGTATATATGTTCCACCTATCTTATCCAATCCCGGGTGACACTGTGTATTCTGCTAGCATATATCTTTCACCTATCTCATTTGATTCCGGGCGACGCTGGGTATTTTGCTACTATATGTTTTCCACCTATCTCATTCAATACTGGACGACGCTTTCTGTGAGTATATACTTGCACTTATCTCAGTCAATCCTGTAATTGACTTCATGTCCGCCACCGCACTGTTAAAAATATACATAAAATAAAGTAATGTTTAAATCGTAAACTGTTTCAGCCATTTCCGGGACTGACTATATATCCCCAACCCACTGCTAAAAATATACATGAAATTATGTAATGCCTAAATAGTAAACTGTTTCAGCCCTTTCCGGGACTTACTTCATATCCCCCACTCCACTGTTAAAAATATACATTAAATAAAGCAATGTCTAAAACGTAAATGGTTGCAGCCATTTCCAGGACCGACTTCATATCCCCCCACCCTACTGTTAAAAATATACATTAAATAAAGTAATGTTTAAGGTATAAACGGTTTCAGCCATTTCCAGGACTGCCCCACCCACTGTTAAAAATATACATGAAATAAAGTAATGTTTAAATCGTAAACAGTTTAAGTCATTTCTGGGACTGACTTTCTGGGACATATCCCCCACCCCACTGTTTAAATATACTTGAAATAAAGTAATGTTTAAATCATAAACTGTTTCAGCAATTCGAAATTAATACATAAAAACATTAACACGGTAGGGGATTAGGCAACCATTGCTTCAACATGAATTTCTGAGTGTAGTATCAGTCTCAGCATTCCAGTGACTTAAATCCCCCTCCTTTTTTTGGTCTTGGTTAATGGAGGAGAAATCCTTCATTACTGATACAATTTTTTATTTTTGTTACTGATCAGAGTGCCCCCTTTGGGGAGCTGGTTTCCCCCCAAATTTTTAACCGACCTTATGTCCAACTCTGCCCTTGTAAACAAAAACATAATCAGAAGGGACATTTTCCATGGCATCTTATAATTAATCAGAAGAGACATTTCCAGTGCATCTTATAATTAATCAGAAGGGACATTTCCAGGGTATTTTGTAATTAAATCAGAAATTACTTTTCCCAGTTACTTTTGTAATATTAAAACTTTGTTACATTAATTATAGTACTTATATACAATGCCTCCCCATGGGACAGATTTAGACACCAGGGTCGTTTTTTAACGTGGAGAACAAAAACTTGTCTTAGTCGTAAAGGATTTCTCCTCCAATGAGAGAGAAGATATTGAAATGTAGCATTTGAAGAAAAGATACTACACTTTGATCTTGGCCAAAAGGCCAAGAAGAACAAATCATTTTTATTAGCTTTGCCTCAACAGGGACACCATTTTTTTATATTTTATTTCATTTTCCTGCTTTTAAGGGGTGACAAGGTTTATTTGGAATATTCCACTTTCTTTTTTTTTTAGGGGTGCATAGCATGATAACATGAATTTCATAACAATTAAACGAGCCGGATGTAAGCGTGACACACAAAAGAACACAAACACTATTGTATTAATTTATAGATGATGATGATAATAATAATAATAATAATAATAACATCAAAATTATAGATTTAGTTAGTCATTTCCTCAAAATGAGATTCTACTTTTTTAGCTACTTACTAAGGAACTTGAAAATTTTGAGCGAAAGAAAAACAGTTATTTCAGAATTTAAAGTGGAGGAGTTGAATTTAATGTAAAATGATAGAGTTGTTCTAATTTTTTCACTACATTTTTACCATCATCATATAATATATAAAAGCGAAACGTCTGTGTGTATGTATGTATGTTTGTTTGTAACGCTAAAACTTTTGAAAGACGGAACCAGAGTTGACAAATTTGGTATAATATTGCACCTTGATCACCCGGATGACAAATATCGAAATTTCACGTCAAACGGACCAGTAGAAAGGGGTCAACTGATCGTTTTTCTCCTAGGGGGGCCCCCCAAAAAACCTGTCATTTTAATGTTTTTATTACGTAATCCAAAAACGCTTAGTCATGTCACGTGACGTGACGTCAACATCCAGTAATGGCGAACAAATGTAAATAACAACTTTCTTTTTGCGATACTTTTGTAATTTCTCTTCTCCTTCGTTCTATATATTATTAAACTTCATGACAATGTCTCCAACGTAATTAACTGGTTAAAAATAGTATTTATACAAGAGTTTTAACGAAAAATGTCAGGAAAAAATGTACAGGAATAAAAAAATTCAGCTTTCAAAATATTCGTCGATAATAAAACCGATCTTTATATTTACGCTAGCCATTTTGTATATTACCACGTGACCTCCTATCTCTTAAACTGGAGGGGGGATCCACTTGAATCCAACAAAACCAGTAAATTTTTTTTTCTATTATATATACATTATTTTCTATAAAATTAAGTGTAGACTTTATAATTAAAACAAAAAATGTTATTCATACTTAAAAAAAACCGCTTAGTCATGTCACGTGACGTGACGTCAACATCCACTAATGGCGAACAATTGTAAATAACAACTTTTTTCACAAAACCAACACCGTCTTTCTTTTTTTTCTCTCTCTTTCTCTCTCTCTCTCTCTCACCCACTTACTCTTCCCTCTCTCTCACCCTCTTTCTCTTGACGTAACACCACTGTTAAACTGTGGGGGGGGGAAGAGGCAGCTTCAAACCAACAAAAACAGTGCACACATTCCCAGGCATTATCTCCTATAGATGCACATTTTATTAGAACCGCTTGCGTCCTATTTCCCAACTCTCTCTCTATCACCATATTTCTCTCTCTCTAACTCTCTTCTCTCTCTCTCTCTCTCTCTAGACCTCTTTCTCTTCTCTTTCTCTCTCTCACCCTCTTTATCTACTCTCTCTCTCACCCTCTTTCCCTTCTATCTATATTAGCACTTATCAAGGCCAATAAGCGACTCGAGGATGAGAGTTCAAACGTGCACAGTAGTGCTCTTCTGCCTCTCTCTCACACTCTTTATCTTCTCTCTCTCTCTCTCTACTCCTGTTTCTCTTCTCTCTATATTAGCACTTATCAAGGCCAATAGGCAACTAGAGGATAAACTCGACGATGAGAGTTAAAACGTGCACAGTAGTCAAATTTGGGAAAGAGGATAGAACAACTTTCTCTTCTGCCTCTCTCTCACATTCTTTATCTTCTCTCTCTCTCTACCCCTGTTTCTCTTCTCTCTAGATTAGCACTTATCAAGGCCAATAGGCAAGTCGAGGATAAACTCGACGATGAGCGTTCAAATGTGCACAGTATTCAAATTTGGGAAAGAGGATAGAACAACTTTCTCTTCTGCCTCTCTCTCACACTCTTTATCTTCTCTCTCTCTCTACCCCTGTTTCTCTTCTCTCGGTATTAGCACTTATCAAGGCCAATAGGCAACTCGGGGATAAACTCGACGATGAGAGTGCAAATGTGCACAGTAGTGAAATTTGGGAAAGAGGATGGAACAACTTTCTCTTCTGCCTTTCTCTCACACTCTTTATCTTCTCTCTCTCTCTACTCCTGTTTCTCTTCTCTCGGTATTAGCACTTATCAAGGCCAATAGGCAACTCGGGGATAAACTCGACGATGAGAGTTCAAACGTGAACAGTAGTGAAATTTGGGAAAGAGGATGGAACAACTTTCTCTTCTACCTTTCTCTCATACTCTTTATCTTCTCTCTCTCTCTACCCCTGTTTCTCTTCTCTCTATATTAGCACTTATCAAGGCCAATAGGCAAGTCGAGGATAAACTCGACGATGAGAGTTCAAATATGCACAGTATTCAAATTTGGGAAAGAGGATAGAACAACTTTCTCTTCTGCCTCTCTCTGACACTCTTTATCTTCTCTCTCTCTCTACCCCTGTTTCTCTTTTCTCGGTATTAGCACTTATCAAGGACAATAGGCAACTCGGGGATAAACTCGACGATGAGAGTTCAAACGTGCACAGTAGTGAAATTTGGGAAAGAGGATGGAACAACTTTCTCTTCTGCCTTTCTCTCACACTCTTTATCTTCTCTCTCTCTACCCCTGTTTCTCTTCTCTCTATATTAGCACTTATCAAGCTCAATAGGCAACTCGAGGATAAACTCGACGATGAGAGTTCAAATGTGAATAGTAGTGAAATTTGGGAAAGAGGATAGAACAACATTCTCTTCTGCCTCTCTCTCACACTATTTATCTTCTCTCTCTCTCTCGCTCTCTCTCTCTCTATATTAGCACTTATCAAGGCCAATAGGCAAATCGAGGATAGACTCGACGATGAGAGTTCAAACGTGCACAGTATTACAATTTGGAAAAGAGGATGGAACAACTTTCTCTTCTGCCTCTCTCTAACACTCTTTATCTTCTCTCTCTCTCTCACCCTGTTTCTCTACTCTCTATATTAGCACTTATCAAGGCAAATAGGCAACTCGAGGATCAACTCGACTCACCATATTTCTCTCTCTCTCACTCTCTTCTCTCTCTCTCTCTAGACCTCTTTCTCTTCTCTTTCTCTCTCTCACCCTCTTTATCTACTCTCTCTCTCACCCTCTTTCCCTTCTATCTATATTAGCACTTATCAAGGCCAATAGGCAACTCGAGATTGAGAGTTCAAACGTGCACAGTAGTGAAATTTGGGAAAGAGGATGGAACAAATTTCTCTTCTGCCTCTCTCTCACACTATTTATCTTCTCTCTCTCTCTCGCTCTCTCTCTCACCCTGTTTCTCTTCTCTCTATATTAGCACTTATCAAGGCCAATAGGCAAATCGAGGATAGACTCGACGATGAGAGTTCAAACGTGCACAGTATTACAATTTGGAAAAGAGGATGGAACAACTTTCTCTTCTGCCTCTCTCTAACACTCTTTATCTTCTCTCTCTCTCTCACCCTGTTTCTCTTCTCTCTATATTAGCACTTATCAAGGCAAATAGGCAACTCGAGGATCAACTCGACTCACCATATTTCTCTCTCTCTCTCACTCTCTTCTCTCTCTCTCTCTCTCTCTAGACCTCTGTCTCTTCTCTTTCTCTCTCTCATCCTCTTAATCTACTCTCTCTCTCTCACCCTCTTTCCCTTCTATCTATATTAGCACTTATCAAGGCCAATAGGCAACTAGAGATTGAGAGTTCAAACGTGCACAGTAGTGAAATTTGGGAAAGAGGATGGAACAACTTTCTCTTCTGCCTCTCTCTCACACTATTTATCTTCTCTCTCTCTCTCGCTCTCTCTCTCTCTCACCCTGTGCCCTTCTCTCCATATTAGCACTTATCAAGGCCAATAGGCAAATCGAGGATAGACTCGACGATGAGAGTTCAAACGTGCACAGTATTACAATTTGGAAAAGATGATGGAACAACTTTCTCTTCTGCCTCTCTCTAACACTCTTTATCTTCTCTCTCTCTCTCACCCTGTTTCTCTTCTCTCTATATTAGCACTTATCAAGGCAAATAGGCAACTCGAGGATCAACTCGACTCACCATATTTCTCTCTCTCTCTCTCACTCTCTTTTCTCTCTCTCTCTCTCTAGACCTCTTTCTCTTCTCTTTCTCTCTCTCACCCTCTTTATCTACTCTCTCTCTCTCACCCTCTTTCCCTTCTATTTATATTAGCACTTATCAAGGCCAATAGGCAACTCGAGATTGAGAGTTATAACGTGCACAGTAGTGAAATTTGGGAAAGAGGATGGAACAACTTTCTCTTCTGCCTCTCTCTCAGACTATTTATCTTCTCTCTCTCTCGCTCTCTCTCTCACCCTGTTTCTCTTCTCTCTATATTAGCACTTATCAAGGCCAATAGGCAAATCGAGGATAGACTCGACGATGAGAGTTCAAACGTGCACAGTATTACAATTTGGAAAAGAGGATGGAACAACTTTCTCTTCTGCCTCTCTCTAACACTCTTTATCTTCTCTCTCTCTCACCCTGTTTCTCTTCTCTCTATATTAGAACTTATCAAGGCAAATAGGCAACTCGAGGATCAACTCGACTCACCATATTTCTCTCTCTCTCACTCTCTTCTCTCTCTCTCTCTAGACCTCTTTCTCTTCTCTTTCTCTCTCTCACCCTCTTTATCTACTCTCTCTCTCTCACCCTCTTTCCCTTCTATCTATATTAGCACTTATCAAGGCCAATAGGCAACTCGAGATTGAGAGTTCAAACGTGCACAGTAGTGAAATTTGGGAAAGAGGATGGAACAAATTTCTCTTCTGCCTCTCTCTCACACTATTTATCTTCTCTCTCTCTCGCTCTCTCTCTCACCCTGTTTCTCTTCTCTCTATATTAGCACTTATCAAGGCCAATAGGCAAATCGAGGATAGACTCGACGATGAGAGTTCAAACGTGCACAGTATTACAATTTGGAAAAGAGGATGGAACAACTTTCTCTTCTGCCTCTCTCTAACACTCTTTATCTTCTCTCTCTCTCACCCTGTTTCTCTTCTGTCTATATTAGCACTTATCAAGGCAAATAGGCAACTCGAGGATCAACTCGACTCACCATATTTCTCTCTCTCTCACTCTCTTCTCTCTCTCTCTCTCTAGATCTCTTTCTCTTCTCTTTCTCTCTCTCACCCTCTTTATCTACTCTCTCTCTCACCCTCTTTCCCTTCTATCTATATTAGCACTTATCAAGGCCAATAGGCAACTCGAGATTGAGAGTTCAAACGTGCACAGTAGTGAAATTTGGGAAAGAGGATGGAACAACTTTCTCTTCTGCCTCTCTCTCACACTATTTATCTTCTCTCTCTCTCTCGCTCTCTCTCTCTCTCACTCTGTTTCTCTTCTCTCTATATTAGCACTTATCAAGCCCAATAGGCAAATCGAGGATAGACTCGACGATGAGAGTTCAAACGTGCACAGTATTACAATTTGGAAAAGAGGATGGAACAACTTTCTCTTCTGCCTCTCTCTAACACTCTTTATACTCTCTCTCTCTCTCACCCTGTTTCTCTTCTCTCTATATGAGCACTTATCAAGGCAAATAGGCAACTCGAGGATCAACTCGACTCACCATATTTCTCTTTCTCTCTCTCACTCTCTTCTCTCTCTCTCTCTCTCTCTCTCTAGACCTCTTTCTCTTCTCTTTCTCTCTCTCACCCTCTTTATCTACTCTCTCTCTCACCCTCTTTCCCTTCTATCTATATTAGCACTTATCAAGGCCAATAGGCAAGTCGAGATTGAGAGTTCAAACGTGCACAGTAGTGAAATTTGGGAAAGAGGATGGAACAACTTTCTCTTCTGCCTCTCTCTCACACTATTTATCTTCTCTCTCTCTCTCGCTCTCTCTCTCACCCTGTTTCTCTTCTCTCTATATTAGCACTTATCAAGGCCAATAGGCAAATCGAGGATAGACTCGACGATGAGAGTTCAAACGTGCACAGTATTACAATTTGGAAAAGAGGATGGAACAACTTTCTCTTCTGCCTCTCTCTAACACTCTTTATCTTCTCTCTCTCTGTCACCCTGTTTCTCTTCTCTCCATATTAGCACTTATCAAGGCAAATAGGCAACTCGAGGATCAACTCGACTCACCATATTTCTCTCTCTCTCACTCTCTTCTCTCTCTCTCTCTCTAGACCTCTTTCTCTTCTCTTTCTCTCTCTCACCCTCTTTATCTACTCTCTCTCTCTCACCCTCTTTTCCTTCTATCTATATTAGCACTTATCAAGGCCAATAGGCAACTAGAGATTGAGAGTTCAAACGTGCACAGTAGTGAAATTTGGGAAAGAGGATGGAACAACTTTCTCTTCTGCCTCTCTCTCACACTATTTATCTTCTCTTTCTCTCGCTCTCTCTCTCTCTCACTCTGTTTCTCTTCTCTCTATATTAGCACTTATCAATGCCAATAGGCAAATCGAGGATAGACTCGACGATGAGAGTTCAAACGTGCACAGTATTACAATTTGGAAAAGAGGATGGAACAACTTTCTCTTCTGCCTCTCTCTAACACTCTTTATCTTCTCTCTCTCTCTCACCCTGTTTCTCTTCTCTCTATATTAGCACTTATCAAGGCAAATAGGCAACTCGAGGATCAACTCGACTCACCATATTTCTCTCTCTCTCTCTCACTCTCTTTTCTCTCTCTCTCTCTCTAGACCTCTTTCTCTTCTCTTTCTCTCTCTCACCCTCTTTATCTACTCTCTCTCTCTCACCCTCTTTCCCTTCTATTTATATTAGCACTTATCAAGGCCAATAGGCAACTCGAGATTGAGAGTTATAACGTGCACAGTAGTGAAATTTGGGAAAGAGGATGGAACAACTTTCTCTTCTGCCTCTCTCTCAGACTATTTATCTTCTCTCTCTCTCGCTCTCTCTCTCACCCTGTTTCTTTTCTCTCTATATTAGCACTCATCAAGGCCAATAGGCAAATCGAGGATAAACTCAACGATGAGAGTTCAAACGTGCACAGTATTCAAATATGGGAAAGAGGATGGAACAACTTTCTCTTCTGCCTCTCTCTCACACTCTTTATCTTCTGTCTCTCTCTCACTCTACCCCTGTTTCTCTTCTCTCTATATTAGCACTTATCAAGGCCAATAGGCAACTCGAGGATCAACTTGACGATGAGAGTTCAAACGTGCACAGTATTCAAATTTGGGAAAGAGGATGGAACAACATTCTCTTCTGTCTCTCTCTCACATTCTTTATCTTCTCTCTCTCTCTACCCCTGTTTCTCTTCTGTCTATATAAGCACTTATCAAGGCCAATAAGCAACTCGAGGATAAACTCGACGATGAGAGTTCAAATGTTCACAGTATTCAAATTTGGGAAAGAGGATAGAACAACTTTCTCTTCTGCCTCTCTCTCACACTCTTTATCTTCTCTCTCTCTCTCTACCCCTGTTTCTCTTCTCTCTATATTAGCACTTATCAAGGCCAATAGGCAACTGTAGGATCAACCTGACGATGAGAGTTCAAACATGCACAGTATTCAAATTTGGGAAAGAGGATGGAACAACTTTCTCTTCTGCCTCTCTCTCACACTCTTTATCTTCTCTCTCTCTCTCACCCTGTTTCTCTTCTCTCTATATTAGCACTTTTCAAGGCCAATAGGCAACTCGAGGATTAACTCGACGATGAGAGTTCAAACGTGCACAGTATTCAAATTTGGGAAAGAGGATGGAACAACTTTCTCTTCTGCCTCTCTCTCACACTCTTTATCTTCTCTCTCTCCCTGTTTCTCTTCTCTCTATATTAGCACTTATCAAGGCCAATAGGCAACTCAAGGATCAACTCGACGATGGGAGTTCAAACGTGAACAGTAGTCAAATTTGGCAAAGAGGATGGAACAACTTTCTCTTCTGCCTCTCTCTCACACTCTTTATCTTCTCTCTCTCTCTCTCACCCTGAAAGATTCCTCTCCCCTAAGAATAAAACATATGTTCAATATCTGCTTTTGTTTTTTCATTGTTTATACGGTCCCGGGCAACGCCGGGTAGCCCTGCTAGTCTTCTATATATATAAAAGCCAAACGTCTGTGTGTATGTATGTTTGTTTGTAACGCTAAAACTTTTGAAAGACAGAACCAGACTTCACAAATTTGGTATCATATCGAAGCCCCATATCCCGGATGACAAATATCGAAATTTCACGTCAAACGGACCAGTAGAAAGGGGTGAACTTATCGTTTTTCTCCCAGGGGGGCCCCCAAAAAACCTGTCATTTTAACGTTATTCATTACGTGTCACGTGACGTGACGTCAGCTCAGTAAAATGTCGGCTGCGGCTGAGGTACGTTAAAACTGCCTTCGGAGGAAAATTGATACTATAACACAGTTAAATATTAGTTTTCGACTTGAACCGTTATTACCAACGGAATAATCGCACTCCAAAAATCAAAATCCCAAAATTACACGAAAATTGACGTAGGGAAAATGTTTTTATTTTTGCTTGAAGTTTTTTGCCGACGAAGATGACTTTGCTCTTTGTAAAACATGTAAACAAAGATTTAGCCAAAAGATTTAGCCATTTTGTTTATACATTCTAACTCTGTTAACTTGAAGGGGGAGGGGTGGGTATCAGTATCAGGCCGCTTATGTAAACGAAAATTAGGTCGCGTGCACATTTTCTCTCTCTCGCCGTCTTTCTCTCTCTCTCTCTCTCTAACCGTCTTTCTCTCTCTCTCTCTCTCTCTCTCTCTCTCTCTCGCCGTCTTTCTCTCTCTCTCACTCTGTTTCTCTTCTCTCTATATTAGCACTTATCAAGGCCAATAGGCAAATCGAGGATAGACTCGACGATGAGAGTTCAAACGTGCACAGTATTACAATTTGGAAAAGAGGATGGAACAACTTTCTCTTCTGCCTCTCTCTAACACTCTTTATACTCTCTCTCTCTCTCTCTCTCTCTCACCCTGTTTCTCTTCTCTCTATATTAGCACTTATCAAGGCAAATAGGCAACTCGAAGATCAACTCGACTCACCATATTTCTCTTTCTCTCTCTCTCACTCTCTTCTCTCTCTCTCTCTAGACCTCTTTCTCTTCTCTTTCTCTCTCTCACCCTCTTTATCTACTCTCTCTCTCATCCTCTTTCCCTTCTATCTATATTAGCACTTATCAAGGCCAATAGGCAAGTCGAGATTGAGAGTTAAAACGTGCACAGTAGTGAAATTTGGAAAAGAGGATGGAACAACATTCTCTCCTGCCTCTCTCTCACACTATTTATCTTCTCTCTCTCTCTCTCGCTCTCTCTCTCACCCTGTTTCTCTTCTCTCTATATTAGCACTTATCAAGGCCAATAGGCAAATCGAGGATAGACTCGACGATGAGAGTTCAAACGTGCACAGTATTACAATTTGGAAAAGAGGATGGAACAACTTTCTCTTCTGCCTCTCTCTAACACTCTTTATCTTCTCTCTCTCTCACCCTGTTTCTCTTCTCTCTATATTAGCACTTATCAAGGCAAATAGGCAACTCGAGGATCAACTCGACTCACCATATTTCTCTCTCTCTCTCTCACTCTCTTCTCTCTCTCTCTCTCTCTCTAGACCACTTTCTCTTCTCTTTCTCTCTCTCACCCTCTTTATTTACTCTCTCTCTAACCCTCTTTCCCTTCTATCTGTATTAGCACTTATCAAGGCCAATAGGCAACTCGAGATTGAGAGTTCAAACGTGCACAGTAGTGAAATTTGGGAAAGAGGATGGAACAACTTTCTCTTCTGCCTCTCTCTCACACTATTTATCTTCTCTCTCTCTCTCGCTCTCTCTCTCACCCTGTTTCTCTTCTCTGTATATTAGCACTTATCAAGGCCAATAGGCAAATCGAGGATAGACTCGACGATGAGAGTTCAAACGTTCACAGTATTACAATTTGGAAAAGAGGATGGAACAACTTTCTCTTCTGCCTCTCTCTAACACTCTTTATCTTCTCTCTCTCTCTCACCCTGTTTCCCTTCTCTCTATATTAGCACTTATCAAGGCAAATAGGCAACTCGAGGATCAACTCGACTCACCATATTTCTCTCACTCTCTTCTCTCTCTCTCTCTCTCTCTCTAGACCTCTTTCTCTTCTCTTTCTCTCTCTCACCCTCTTTATCTACTCTCTCTTTCACCCTCTTTCCCTTCTATCTATATTAGCACTTATCAAGGCCAATAGGCAACTCGAGATTGAGAGTTCAAACGAGCACAGTAGTGAAATTTGGGAAAGAGGATGGAACAACTTTCTCTTCTGCCTCTCTCTCACACTATTTATCTTCTCTCTCTCTCGCTCTCTCTCTCACTCTGTTTCTCTTCTCTCTATATTAGCACTTATCAAGGCAAATAGGCAACTCGATGATCAACTCGACTCACCATATTTCTCTCTCTCACTCTCTTCTCTCTCTCTCTCTAAACCTCTTTCTCTTCTCTTTCTCTCTCTCACCCTCTTTATCTACTCTCTCTCTTTCACCCTCTTTCCCTTCTATCTATATTAGCACTTTTCAAGGCCAATAGGCAACTCGAGATTGAGAGTTCAAACGTGCACAGTAGTGAAATTTGGGAAAGAGGATGGAACAACTTTCTCTTCTGCCTCTCTCTCAGACTATTTATCTTCTCTCTCTCTCTCTCGCTCTCTCTCTAACCCTGTTTCTCTTCTCTCTATATTAGCACTTATCAAGGCCAATAGGCAAATCGAGGATAAACTCGACGATGAGAGTTCAAACGTGCACAGTATTACAATTTGGAAAAGAGGATGGAACAACTTTCTCTTCTGCCTCTCTCTAACACTCTTTATCTTCTCTCTCTCTCTCTCTCACCCTGTTTCTCTTCTCTCTATATTAGCACTTATCAAGGCCAATAGGCAACTCGAGGATCAACTCGACTCACCATATTTCTCTCTCTCTCACTCTCTTCTCTCTCTCTCTCTCTCTCTCTCTAGACCTCTTTCTCTTCTCTTTCTCTCTCTCACCCTCTTTATCTACTCTCTCTCTCACCCTCTTTCCCTTCTATCTATATTAGCACTTATCAAGGCCAATAGGCAACTCGAGATTGAGAGTTCAAACGTGCACAGTAGTGAAATTTGGGAAAGAGGATTGAACAACTTTCTCTTCTGCCTCTCTCTCAGACTATTTATCTTCTCTCTCTCTCTCGCTCTCTCTCTCTCTCTCTCTCTCTCTCACTCTGTTTCTCTTCTCTCTATATGAGCACTTATCAAGGCCAATAGGCAAATCGAGGATAGACTCGACGATGCGAGTTCAAACGTGCACAGTATTACAATTTGGAAAAGAGGATGGAACAACTTTCTCTTCTGCCTCTCTCTAACACTCTTTATGTTCTCTCTCTCTCTCTCACCCTGTTTCTCTTCTGTCTATATTAGCACTTATCAAGGCAAATAGGCAACTCGAGGATCAACTCGACTCACCATATTTCTTTCTCTCTCACTCTCTTCTCTCTCGCTCTCTCTCTCTCTAGACCTCTTTCTCTTCTCTTTCTCTCTCTCACCCTCTTTATCTACTCTCTCTCTCACCCTCTTTCCCTTCTATCTATATTAGCACTTATCAAGGCCAAAAGGCAACGAGGATGAGAGTTCAAACGTGCACAGTAGTGAAATTTGGGAAAGAGGATGGAACAACTTTCTCTTTTGCCTCTCTCTCACGAAAGAGGATGGAACAACTTTCTCTTCTGCCTCTCTCTCACACTCTTTATCTTCTCTCTCTCTCTACCCCTGTTTCTCTTCTCTCTATATTAGCACTTATCAAGGCCATAGGCAACTCGAGGATAAACTCGACGGTGAGAGTTCAAACGTGCACAGTATTCAAATTTTGGAAAGAGGATGGAACAACTTTCTCTTCTGCCTCTCTTTCAAACTTTTTATCTTCTCTCTCTCTCACCCTGTTTCTCTTTTCTCTATATTAGCACTTTTCAAGGCCAATAGGCAACTCGAGGATCAACTCGACGATGAGAGTTCAAACGTGCACAGTATTCAAATTTGGGAAAGAGGATGGAACAACTTTCTCTACTGCCTCTCTCTCACACTCTTTATCTTCTCTCTCTCTACCCCTGTTTCTCTTCTCTCTATATTAGCACTTATCAAGGCCAATAGGCAACTCGAGGATCAACTCGACGATGAGAGTTCAAACGTGAGCAGTAGTCAAATTTGGGAAAGAGGATGGAACAACTTTCTCTACTGCCTCTCTCTCACACTCTTTATCTTCTCTCTCTCTCTACCCCTGTTTCTCTTCTCTCTATATTAGCACTTATCAAGGCCAATAGGTAACTCGAGGATCAACTCGACGATGAGTTCAAACATGCACAGTATTCAAATTTGGGAAAGAGGATGGAACAACTTTCTCTTCTGCCTCTCTCTCACACTCTTTATCTTCTCTCTCTCTCTACCCCTTTTTCTCTTCTCTCTATATTAGCACTTATCAAGGCCAATAGGCAACTCGAGGATCAACTCGACGATGAGAGTTCAAACGTGCACAGTATTCAAATTTGGGAAAGAGGATGGAACAACTTTCTCTTCTGCCTCTCTCTCACACTCTTTATCTTCTCTCTCTCTCACCCTGTTTCTCTTCTCTCTATATTAGCAATGATCAAGGCCAATAGGCAACTCGAGGATAAACTCGACGATGAGAGTTCAAACGTGCACAGTATTCAAATTCGGGAAAGAGGATGGAACAACTTTCTCTTCTGCCTCTCTCTCAAACTCTTTATCTTCTCTCTCTCTCTCACCCTGTTTCTCTTCTCTCTATATTAGCACTTATCAAGGCCAATAGGCAACTCGAGGATCAACTCGACGATGAGAGTTCAAACGTGCACAGTATTCAAATTTGGGAAAGAGGATGGAACAACTTTCTCTTCTGCCTCTCTCTGAAACTCTTTATCTTCTCTCTCTCTCACCCTGTTTCTCTTCTCTCTATATTAGCACTCATCAAGGCCAATAGGCAACTCGAGGATAAACTCGACCATGAGAGTTCAAATGTGCACAGTATTCAAATTTGGGAAAGAGGATGGAACAACTTTCTCTTCTGCTTGTCTCTCACACTCTTTGTCTTCTCTCTCTCTCTCTCACCCTGAAAGATTCCTCTCCCCTAAGAATAAAACATATGTTCAATATCTGCTTTTGTTTTTACATTGTTGTTACGGTCCCGGGCAACGCCGGGTAGCCCTGCTAGTCTATATATATAAAAGCGAAAATGTATGTGTGATTGTGTGTATGTTTGTGTTTCTGCTAAAAACTTTCGACAGACTCTACAAAAATTCACAAACTTGGTCTCATATGAGAGCCCCACCTTCTGGACGACAAATATCGAAAAATTGGCCCAAAGTGACCATCAGAAGTGCGTCAACTGATCGATTTTCTGCAGGGGGTGGGCACAAAAAAGTGACATTTTAATGTTAAACATTACATATTTTTAAATCGATTTATAACTGCCCCAAAAAATACGGCTGCCAACTCTTATACATAAAGTATTCACGCGGCCGTTTATTTTGAGTCAACTTGTATTTAAAACCCGCTGAGTCATGTCACGTGATCTTGACATCAGCAACCTCTAATGGCGGTCGGAATTTACAATTTAAAAATGTTGTTATCAGTAAAAAAAAATTAATTAAAGCTAAACTATGAACTTCTACGCTATGACAATGTTACCAAAGTTATTACCACATTCAAAATAGGTAGATACGATAGTTAAACGAAAAATAAAGTAAAAAAAAGTGAAGTAAAAAAAAATACGCTTACAAAAAATATTAACGATCAAAGTTTTTTTTTTAAATAAAAACAGCCAGACGCCATTTTCCAGTCTTTAGAGTAAGGCAGAAAAAGTGAGAGAGAGAGAAAGAGAGAGAGAAGAGAGAGAGTGAGAGTAAGAGAGAGTGAGAGAGAGAGAGATGTCTAGACAGGGGGGAGGGTCAGTAACGCATGCGTCAGATGACGTCATGACGTCGTGACCGTATTTACTTTAAATAGTTGATAAACCAAACAAACTTTATATACGCTGCTTTAGCGCAGGTAGTTAAAGCCTTGGTTCATTATCTAAACGTTTTGGGTTCGAATCGTGGTGTGAGATGTTTTTGTTTTTTTTCGATTTTTTAAATTTAAATATTGAACCCTGTATTATTTAAGCCATTTTTCATGTAACGTTCGTTCGTTTGCCTTACGTTATTTTTGTGTGTGTTTTACTCCCCCCCCCCACTTAATTAAAATGTTTTCTTTTCTTACTTCGCTTATAACAATGCTTACATCGTCATCATCGTCGTCGTAACGCTTGACGACTTTCAAACATCTTTCACTTGTGGCTGGCCGATTTTATTTTCAAACTTCACCTCAGGGGTTCGGCTTCAATCCTACCCCCCCCCCCCCCCGGCTTCTTTTTTATTTAACACCACACACCCCTACAAACACCCGGGCAACGCCGGGTACCCCTCGCTAGTCTATATATATAAAAGCGAAAATGTATGTATGTATGTTTGTGTGTCTGCTAAAAACTTTTGACAGACACAACAAAAATTCACAAACTTGATCTCATATTAAAGCCCCACCATCCGGACGACAAATATCGAATTTTTGGTCCATTAGGACCAGTCTAAGGGTGTTAGCTGGGTGTTTTTCTGCAGGGGGGGGGCCAAAAAAGTGACATTTTTTCGTTTTTCCTATGTATTTAAGTAGTAATAATGGAATGATCTAATGATATTTATATGTAATTAAAAAAACGCTTAGTCATGTCACGTGACGTGACGTCACCATTCAGTAATGGTGATGTCTGTAAATAAACAATTCTTATCGGTAAATTTGCGAGAATCATACAATGTCAGTATATATAATCTTACACGTTATGAAAATGTTTCCAACGTGATTAACGTGTTAAAAATAGTAATTATACGAGAGTATAACGAAAAATGTAAAGAAAAAATGATAAGGGGGAAAAAAATTCAGCTTAAAAATATTTGGCTTGAGACGATCGACGCCTGTTTGCACAACAAAATAAAACAAAAAAAAAACGGCCATTTTCTTTTTATATTAGTAACACTACGACCTAATTCTATTGAGAGGGAGGAAGGGGGAGGGCATGAGTTAATCAGCGTTTGAGAGTTAATGGATTTGGTGAGATACATCCTCCTTATTTTCGAGTTTTCTTAGTAGGGGTTGGGGGGAAAGATGAGACCACTTGAATTCAAAGAACAGATACTACACTTTGATCTTAGCCAAAAGACCAAGTAACCGTCTTATACAGGTTAATTTTCTGCCGAGCATTATCTCCTATTAAAAAAGGATGCATAATTCATATTTAGATGTCATATTCCAAAAATCACAGAAGGCCATCCTTATTTTCTATTGACGTTTGTTTCTCTCCTTATTTTCTTAGTGGGGGTGGGGTTTGGGGAGAAGGATGAAACCGCTTTAATTTTAAGAATAGATGCTACACTTTGATCTTAGCCAAAAAAACAAGTAAAAAAAAAATGCGTATTATATATTTTTGAGGAAGGTGAGAGGCATATTATGAGTTAGTGGGAGGAGGGGCGAAAGATGAAACCGCTTTGTTTCTAAGAACAGATACTACACTTTGATCTTAGCCAAAAGAACAAGTAAAAAAAAAGATGCGTATTGGATAGAATTGGTGCATCTGTAGGAGCAAATACCCAGCGTCGCCCATAATAGAATGACAGTACTAGCACGACATATATACTAGCTGATTACCCGTCATGGCCTGGGATTGGAAGAACACTCTGTGACGCCTGTGATTGGAAAAAATTGGTTGATATATGTACTAGCCAAATGCCCAGCGTCGACCGGGATGGATTACATAGGTAGATATCTGTACTAGCAAAATACCCGGCATAGCCCAGGATTGGATAAAGTAAGTGTATATGCACTAGCAGAACAACCGGCGTCGTCTGGGATTGTTTGACATACGTGGATGTGTACTAGCAGAATACCAAGTGTCGCCTGGGATTGTATGATATAGGTGAAATATAGGTCCGATTTGACAATTTTTAAGGTGCTTGTGCAGTATAGGTCCCATTTGACAATGTTAAAGGTGCTTGTGCAGTATAGGTCCGATTTGAAAATTTAGACGGTGCTTGTGCAGTATAGGTCCAATTTGAAAAATTTATAAGGTGCTTGTGCAGTATAGGTCCAATTTGAACAATTTATAAGGTGCTTGTGCAGTATATGTCCGATGTGAAAATTTTGAAGGTGCTTGTGCATTATAGGTCCGATTTGAAAAATTTAGAAGGTGTTTGCGCAGTATATATGTTACAATATGCAAGTGACCTCCCTTGGATGTAGCTTCATTGTCGAATTCCATCATATTAATATACAATCATTGTTATAATATGCAAGTGACCTCCCTTGAGTGTAGCTTCATTGTCGAATTCCATTAGATTAATATACAATCATTTTTATTATATGCAAGTGACCTCCCTTGGATATAGCTTCGTTGTTGAATACCATTAGATTAATATACAATCATTGTTATAATATTCAACTTACCTCCCTTGGATTAAGCGTCATTGTCGAATACCATTAGATTAATATAAAATCATTGTTTTAATATGCAAGTTACCTCCCTTCGATGTAGCTCCATTCTCGAATACCATTAGATTAATATACATTAATTGTCATAATTTGCAAGTGAGCTCCTTTGGATGTAGCATCATTGTCGAAAACCATTAGAGTAATATGAAATCATTGTTATATTATATAAGTGAACTCCCTTGGGTGTAGCTTCATTGTCGAATACCATTAGGTTAATATACAATCATTGTTATAATATTTAAGTGACCTCCCTTTTATGTAGCTTCATTGTTAAATACCATTAGAATAATATACAATCATTGTTATAATATGCAAGTGATCTTCCTTGGATGTAGCTTTGTTGTCGAATACCATTAGAATAATATGCAATCATTACTATAATATGCAAGTGACCTCCCTTGGATGTAGCTTCATTGTCGAATATCATAACATAAATATACAATCATTGTTATAATATGCGAGTGAGCTCCCCTAAATGTAACTTTATTGTCGACTACCATTAGATTATGCAAGTGACCTCCCTTGGATGTAGCTTCATTGTCGAATACCATTAGATTAATATGCAATGATTGTAATATTATGCCAGTGAACTCTCTTTTATGTTGCTTCATAGCTGGATATTTGTACTAGCAGAATACCAAGCGTTGCCGGTGATTGGATAAGACAGGTGGATATATGTACTAGCAAAATACCCCACATTGCATGGGATTGGATGAGATAGGTTGTTTGTTTCCTAGGAGAATACCTGGGATCAGATAAGATAGGTGGATATTTGTGATAACAGAATAGCCTATATAAGAAAATGGGGGGATTATGTCATAAAATCATGAAAAATTATTGTCCAAATAAGTAACATATCCAAGAATTATGAAAAATGATGAACTGTGAGTTATTTGATTGGTGTGTTTGTAATGAAATAAACAGCCCAGATATTGTCTGAAAGTTAGTATTTTAGTAATGAAAAAATAAAAACCCAGCCAGACAATGTCTCACAGTTATTATTTTAGTAAGAGGAAGGGTATTATGTGGGTTAAATCATGAAAAAATGATTGTCGAAATTAGCAACATATCCAAGAAATATGAAAAGTGATTAAATATAAGCTGTATGTGTTTATAATGAAATAAACAGCCCATATATAGTCTGAAAGTTATTATTTTAGTAAGAGGGGGTTAATTAAGTGGTTTACATGATAAAAAATGATCGTAAAAATTAGTAGCATCCAAAAATTATTAAAAATGAGTAAATTTGAGTTGTTTGGTGTGTTCTTAATAAAATAGAAAGCCAAGATGATGCATTAAAGTTATAATTTTAGTAAGAACGGGGCTATAATTAGTGTTAAATCAAGAAAAATGATTATCGAAATTAGTAAAATATCCAAGAATTATGAAAAATGATGACATGTGAGTAATTTTATTAGTATGCTTGTAATTAAATAGACAGCCCAGACAATTTCTCAAATGTAAGAGGTGGGCGATAATGTTGGGTAACTCATGAAACATGATTGTCGAAATAAGTAACATATCCAAGAATTATGAAAAATTATGAAATGTAAGTTATTTTATTTCTGTTTTTATAATGAAATAAACAGCCGAGAAAAAGCCTCAGAGTTATTTCTTTAGAAGGACGGGGTAAATTATGTGGGGTTAATCATGAAAAATGACTGTTGAAATTCGTAACATATCCAGGAATTATGAAAAATGATGAAATGTGAGTTATTTGATTAGTGTGTTTGTAATAAAATAACTAGCCAGAAAATTATTGTCGAAATTAGTAACATATCCGAGAATTATGAAAAATGAAGTTTCAGTTATTTGATGATATTGATGATATATAATGAAATAAACAGCCCAGTCAATGTAGCAAATTTATGATTTTAATAAGAATTGGGCGATTATATGTGCGCACTCATTAAATTTGATTGTCGAAATTCATAACATATCCAATAATTATGAAAAATGATGAAATGTGAGTTATTTGATTGATGGGTTTGTAATGAAATAAACAGCTGAGAAATGTCTCAAAGGTATTACTTTAGTAAGAGGAGAGGGATTATGTGATTGAACTCAGAAAAAATGACGGTTGAAATTAGCAACATATCCCAAAATTATGAAATGTGAGTTATCTGATTGGTATATTCATAATGAAGTAGATATACCAGACAATTTATGAAAGTTATTATTTTAGCAAGAGGTGGCGATTATTTGGGTTACTTCATTAAAAATAATCGTCGAAATTAGTAACATATCCAAGAATTATGAAAAATGATATAATGTGAGTTACTTTGTTGGTGGGTTTGTAATGAAATAACCAGCCATACAATGTCTAAAAGTTATTATTTTAGTGATAGAAGGGGGCGATAATGTGGATTTACTCATGAAAAATGATAGCAGAAATTAGTAACATACCATAGCCTATGTATCAATGTTTTTATTTTAGTAAGAGTAGAGGCGATAATGTAAGTTAAATCATGTGACATGGTTGTTGTAATTAGTAACATATCCAAAAATTATGAAAAATGATTAAATGTGAGTTATTTGGATGATGTGTTTGTAATGAAAAACCAGCCAAGACAATGTCTTAAAGTTATTATTTTAGACAGATGAGCGATAATGTGGGTTAAATTGTCGAAATGTGTAACAATCCAAGAATTATGGGATTCAACAAGATACGTCAACATATATACTTACAGATTACCAGGAGTAACCCTGGATTCAATGAGATACATGCAAATGTATGCAAGCAGAATACATGGTCAGCTGGGATGTAATGAGATAGATGCAGATATATACTAGCAGAATACTTGGCGCTGCCTTGGATTGAATTAGATTGATTAAAATATATACTAACAGAATACCTTGTGTCGCCCAGGATTTCATGAGATTGATTGAGATATATACTAGCAAAACACCCAGCGTTGCCCGGGATTAAATGAAATAGGTAAGAATATATATTAGCAAAATACCTGGCATCGCTTGGGATTTGATGAGATAAATATGTTGCATATTACCTGTCCTTGCATATACATGCTGTAAATTACCTACCCTAGGTAAGATACAATTATTTCATATGTGTAATACCTGTCTTATGTAGGTAAAATATTATTTTGCTCGAAATAGTAAATGATACATAAACATATAAAATTCCTCTCTCATAAAAATAATAAATATATTACAAAACCAAATTCAATTTTTTCATTGTTTATACGGTCCCAAGCAACGCCGGGTAGCCCCGCTAGTCTATATATATAAAAGCGAAAATGTATGTATGTATGTGTGTATGTATGTTTGTGTGTCTACTAAAAACTTTCGACCGACGGAACAAAAATTAATTCTAGAATTCAATTATATTAATATACAATTATTGTCATAATATGCAAGTGACCTCCCGTAGATGTAGCTTCATTCTCGAATACCATTAGATTAATGTACATTCATTGTCATAATATGTAAGTGACTTCCCTTGGATTTAACTTCATTCTCGAATGCCATTACATTTATATAAAATCATTATTATAATATGCAAGTGACCTCCCTTGTATGTTGCTTCACTGTCAGATTCCATTAGAATAATATACAATCATTGTTATAATATGCAAGTGACGTCCCTTTAATGTAGCTTTGTTGTCGAATACGATTAGAATCATATACAATCATTGTTATAGTATGCAAGTTACCTCCCTTGGATGTAGCTCCATTGTCTAATACCATTAGATTAATATACAATCATTGTTATAACATGCGAGTGACCTCCCTTTGGTGTAACTTCATTGTCGACTACCATTAGATTACGCAAGTTGCCTCACTTGGCTATAGTTTAATTTTCGAATACAATTAGATTAATATACAATCATTGTTATAATATGCAAGTGACCTCCTTGGATGTAGCCTCATTGTCGAATACCATTGGATTAGTATGCAATCAATGTAATATTATGCCAGTGAACGCTCTAGGATATGGCTTCATAGCTGGATATTTGTACTAGCATAATACCCAGCGTTGCCAGGTATTGTATAAGAAAGGTGGATATATGTACTAGCAAAATACCCGACGTTGCCTGGGATTGGATGACATGGGTGGGATGTTTCCTAGAAGAATTCCTGAGATCGGATCAGATGGGTGGACATTTGTGCTAACAGAATACCCCATATAGGAAGATAGTGTAATTATGTCATAAAATCATGAAAAATTATTGTCCAGATTAGTAACATATCCAAGAATTATGAAAAATGATGAAATGCAAGTTATTTGTTGGTGTATTTATAATGAAATAACAAGCCAGACAATGTCACAAATAATTATTTTAGCAAAGGAAAAGATATTATGTGGGCTAAATTATGGAAAACGATTGTCGAAATTAGTAACATATCCAAGAATTATGAAAAGTGATTAAATGTAAGTTATTTGATTGGGGTTTTATAATGAAATGAGCATCCCAGATATAGTCTTAAAGTTAATATTTTATTAAGAAGGGGTCGATTATGTGGGTTACATCATTAAAAATGATTGTAGAAATTAGTAACATATCCAAGAAAAGTGAAAAAGTATGAAATGTGAGTTATGTGATTGGTGTGTTTGTAATGAAATTACCAGCACAGACAATGTCTCAAATGTATTAATTTAGTAAGAGGTGAGGGGATTATGTGGGTTAACTCATGAAACATGATTGTCGAAATTAGTAACATATCCAAGAATTATGAAAAATTATGAAATGTTAGTTATTGATGTGCATATTTGTAACGAAATAGACACCCTAGACAATGTTGCATGGTTGTTATTTTAGTAAGAGAGGGGCGATTATGCATGTTAAATCATCGAAAATGATTGTCGAAATTAGTAACATATGCAAGAATTATGAAAAATGATAGAATGTGAGTTATTTGATTGGTGTGTTTATTATGAAATAACCAGTATCAATGTCTCAAAGTTTTTATTTTAGCAAGAGGAGAGGGGATTATGTGGGTTAAATCATGAAAAACGATTAGAAAAATATACAATTATTGTCATAATATGCGAGTGACCTCCCTTGGGTTTAGCTTCATTGTCGAATTCCATTAGATTAATATACAATTGTTGTTATAATATGTAAGTGACCTCCCTTGGGTGTAGCTTCATTGTCGAATACCCGTAGATTAATATACAATCATTGTTATATTATATAAGTGACCTCCCTTTGGTGTAGCTTCATTGTCAAATACCATTAAAATAATATAAAATCATTGTTATAATATGCAAGTGATCTCCCTTGGATGTAGCTTGGTTTGTTAACGAGCATCTCTCCCCCCCCTCTCTGGCTTTCTTACTCTTTCTATTTTCTCTCTCTGTGTCTCTATAAGAGAATAGAGAGAGAGAGAGAGAGAGAGAGAGAGAGAGAGAGGTGAGTAAACGTGGAGGTAGACACGTTTACCAGAACCAAAGGTCAGCTGACCAAATTACGTATGTGTGACGTGGTTGGCTAGATCTGTGAGATTTGATTTGAGCTTTGAAGAAGACGGACGTTTTTCCGTGGTCTCCCCCTCTTAACTGGGGAGGGGGGGAGACAACGCTGACGTGTGTGAAGAAGAACCACACAAGCAGATTTCACTTTACACCTGCTGCAGGACCTCTGGGGAAAGTGAAATAAAATCTATAAAAAACATTCATCGTCTTGGAGTGATAAATCTTCGTCAAACAGGTATCAAGTCTCCCTCCAGGATGAGAAATTTCCAGATTGTTCGTTTTGAAGAAGCAGAGGTAGGTTCAGAAATTACATGTCACACACACGATTCCCTTTATGATAATCAAACACACAACCATTTATATTAGAGACAATCACACGGAATCTTTGATGTTATATAGTGTATACACCCAAACGTAAAAAGTGCCCCTAAATGAAGAACTCTATATAACATATTCAAATGTAACGAAAGCTCAATTTGGTCCCCCTCAAGGATAACCTAGATGATAACGAATATATAACACGTTGTCGAATACCATTAGAATAATATGCAATCATTACTATAATATGCAAGTGGCCTGGGATTGGATGACATGTGTGGAATGTTTCCTAGGAGAATACCTGGGATCGGATAAGATAGGTGGATATTTGTGATAGCAAAATACTCTATATAGGAAGATTGGGCGATTATATCGTAAAATCATGAAAAATTATTGTCCAAATAAGTAACATATTCAAGAATTATGAAAAATGATGAACTGTGAGTTATTTGATTGGTGTGTTTGTAATGAAATAAACAGCCCAGATATTGTCTGAAAGTTAGTATTTTAGTAATGAAAAAAAAAACCCAGCTAGACAATGTCTCAAAGTTATTATTTTAGTAAGAGGAAGGGTATTATGTGGGTTAAATCATGAAAAAAATGATTGTCGAAATTAGCAACATATCCAAGAAATATGAAAAGTGATTAAATGTAAGCTATATGTGTTTATTATGAAATAAACAGCCCATATATAGTCTTAAAGTTATTATTTTAGTAAGAGGGGGTTAATTAAGTGGTTTACATGATAAAAAATGATCGTAAAAATTAGTAACATATCCAAGAATTATTAAAAATGAGTAAATTTGAGTTATTTGTTTGGTGTGTTCTTAATAAAATAGAAAGCCAAGATAATGCATTAAAGTTATAATTTTAGTAAGAACGGGGTTATAATTAGTGTTAAATCAAGAAAAATGATTATCGAAATTAGTAAAATATCCAAGAATTATGAAAAATGATGACATGTGAATAATTATATTAGTATGTTTGTAATTAAATAGACAGCCCAGACAATTTCTCAAATGTATTATTTTAGTAAGAGGTGGGCGATAATGTTGAGTAACTCATGAAACATGATTGTCGAAATAAGTAACATATCCTAGAATTCACCAGAGACAATGTCTCAAAGTTATTATTTTAGCTAGAGGAAAGGGGATTATGTGGGTTAAATCATGAAAAACCATTGTCGAAATTAGTATCATATCCAAGAATTATGAAAAGTTATTAAATGTAAGTTATTTGATTGGTGTGTTTATAATGAAATAAACAGCCCAGATATTGTCTGAAAGTTTTTATTTTAGTAAGACGAGATCGATTATGCGGGTTAAATCTTCAACAATGTCGAAATTAGTAATATATCATAGAATTATGAGGCAATGGTTAACGTCGCATGTTTTTTTTTTCACACTTTAATTTACAACTTTGCCTCAAGGGTTCGGGTTCGATCCTCATACTTACTGTTTTTTTACCCCCCCCCCACCTCCAAACATCCGGGCAACGCCGGGTACCCCTCGCTAGTCTATATATATATAAAAGTGGAAATGTAGGTATGTATGTGTGTATGTTTGTGTGTCTGCTAAAAACTTTCGACAGACTGAATAAAAATTCACAAACTTGGTCTCCTATAAAAGACCCATTCTTCGCCCGACAAATATCAAAAAATTGGCCAAAAACGTGAATTTTTTCACCCTGAAATCAACAATTTTCTACAGGGAGGAGGGGGCTCAGCAAAAACCGTCCTCTCATGACAAGATCAGTTCTATGCATGCGTCAGACGACGTCATAACCTGATTTAGTTCAAATATTTGAAGAACTGACACAGTTTCATGGGTGTCATGTTAGGTCAGTTGGTTAGAGCGTTGGGTCATTATCTAAACGTTTTGGGTTCGAATCGTCGTGTGAGATTTTTTTTTTTTCGATTTTTTAAATTTTAATATTGAAGCAGTGTTATTTAAGCTATTTTTCACGTAACGTTCGTTTTTCTGTTTTTTTTTTACTTCACTTATTCTTCTAACACCCCCCCACCCCCAACCGACCACACACACCCAAAAACACCCGGGTACTCACCGATTTTTAAAATTTTAATATCGAAACAGGCTTGTTTAAGTCATATTTCACATGTTTTTATTTTGGTATTTATTTTTCAGATTTTTTAAAGCAGTTTTAACGTTCGTTTTTCTGTTTTCATTTTTGTTTTTTTGATTTTTACATTTAACATCGTTCATTTGCCTTACGTTAGTTTTTTTGTGTTTTTTCTTCTTCGATGTTTTGATTACCCCCCACCGCCTGGGTACCCCCCCCACCCGCTTAAGTTTTAACGTTCGTTTTTCTGTTTTCTTTTTTTACTTCGCTTATTCTTAGGTTTTCATTAACACACACCACCCCCGCCTGACCACACACACCTCCAAACACTCAGGTACCCCCCATCCCCCCACCGCTAGTCTATATGTGTGTGGTCGGGCAGGGGTTGGGGATGTTAATGAAAACCTAAGAAAAACGAACGTTAAAAAACCCTGCTTAGCGGGGGGGGGGGGTGCTACCCGGCGGTGCCCGAGTGTTTGGAGGGGGTGGGGGTGTTAATGAAACATAAACATCTTCTATCTATATAGTTAAAAGGCAAAATGTGTGTGACCATTTTGTGTATGTCTTCAAAAGGCTTTTCTCGCACACGGTTCCGAGGTCGTTACGATCGCTTACAACTGTTTATATGGGTCCTAAATAATAATATGTACAATTTGGAAAAGCGTGTCGCATCTAGATTTATTTACGTCGACTTTTACAAAATTATTGCTGTTTTGGCTTCTCGCGTGTTGATGAGGCTTTTTCGCATAAAAAGCGAAACTAATTCAAGTTAACACGTCCTCGGCATTGCGCCGGGAAATGTCCAGAAGCAATCAGCTTTGATCAATGTTGTACATCAGACAATTGTTATTCAATCTGGACAATTGGGAGCTGGTTTCCCTCTCCCCAACATCTGTTGGGGGGAAAAAACAGTCAATTTTGGGTAAACAACTGCGTGACTTCTATTTGACCTTCTTAATTAGGTCAAATGGAAGCAGCAGAGTTAACTTTTATTGCGCACGCCTGTTTTTATAGTTAAATAAATAAATTCAAACCTGTGTATGTTGTATGTCGCGGTGGCCTAATGGTTAACGTCACCCGTTTTTTTTTTCACACATTAATTTCCAACTCAAGGGTACGGGTTCGATTCTCATACTCACCTACCAAAACATTTTTTTTTTTATTATTTAACCCCCCCCCCCCCTGTTTTTTTTCTTGTATTATTCGAAGTGGATCCATAAGTATTCTGATAAGATTCAGCCTCTTATTAAGACCAATTTATTTCTCCTTAATCAGGAAGCTCGAAATGCATTTGACAGTCTAAAGCTAGATATTGAATCAGCTGTAATAAAAACTATCGATGAGAATGCTCCCCTTGAGTTGAAGACTGATGCCTCTGATTGTGTTCTTTCTGGAGTCCTCAACCAAAATGGTAGACCAGTTGGTTTTTTCTCACAAACTCTACACGGCTCTGAACTAAACCATCCAGCTGTTGAAAAGGAAGTGGCTGCCATTATAGAAGCAGTTAGATATAGGCGCCATTACCTCTTGGGGAAGCACGTCAAACTTATTACTGATCAGAAATCAGTAAAATTTGTTTACGACCAAAATCGCCATAGTTGAATAAAAAACGATAAATTACTCCGTTGGAGATTGGAACTTTCATGCTTCAATTTTGACATTATTTGGTGAGAATAATCTTGTAGCTGATGCATTGATACATGCTCCTTGCGCTACTGTGAATTGTAGCAACAACCTCCTCAATTTGCATCGATCCTTGTGCCATCCTGGGATTACAAGGATGATGGTCTCCATAAGTAGAAACCTCCCTTACTCTCTTGAGGATATTCGACAGATGACAAAGGACTGTATTGTTTGCAACAAGTGCAAACCAAGATTTTTCTGCCCTGTTGATGGGCATTTAATCAAATTAACTCAACCTTTTGAGAGGTTGAACCTCGATTTTAAAGGACCCCTACCTTCATCTACCCCAAATAAGTATATGTTGGTATTAGTTGATGAATACAGCCACTTCCCATTTGTATACCCTTGTAAAGACACAAGTACCCAAAGTGTACTGCAATCTTGCTCCCACCTGTTTTCTATATTTGGCATGCTCAGCCAAGTTCATTCAGATAACAGCTGTTTTCAAGAGTTCTGAGTACAAGAATTATATGCACGGCAAAGGGATCTCCACCAGTTACAGCACTCCATATCACCCACAGGGGAATGGTCAAGTGGAGCGAATGAATGGAACAGTGTGGAAAACTATTTCATTAGCATTGGAAGACAAAGATTTGACGACTGAACACTGAGAAGAGATTTTAGCAGACTGCCTCCATTCCATTCAGTCTTTAATATTCACAGCCACAAATGAGACACCTCATCAGCGCCTGTTTAAACACCCAAGAAGATCAGTGTCCGGGACAGCGGTACCATCTTGGATGACCGAATCTGGTTTTGTTTTAATGCAGAGACACAACCAGTTAACTAAATATGAACCCCTAGTTGATTAGGTTGAACTTCTAGATGCTAACCCCCATTATGCCTTTGTTCGATCTAACGAGGGTAGGCAGATGACTGTATCTACACGTGACTTGGCCCCGTTGAAAGACTTCCAATTCACCGATCACCCACATGACTTGGAAAACTGGAATGATACACCAGCAGATCAGCAAGAGGAAAATTCACCCCCACCAGTAGAACCACCTGTTTTATGATGGTCAGAACGTAGTAGAAGACCACTAGATAAGTTGAATTTGTGATTCTAGAGTTTAGTGAATCTTGATTAAATTTATTTTGCGCATCAGAACTATTAAATTGCACTCCTTGTGCTAGCTGAATTAGTGAGTTTTAACATTGCGAACCTGAACTATTAAACTACATTCCTTGCATTAGTTGTGATCAATCCACCTTCATACACTAATACTTGAATGAACTTTCCATTCACGGCAGGAACTTTCTAATTTGATGGAGGGGAGAATGTTGTATTGTGTTTCGTATGGATACGAAACTTCCCAATAGCACTCTCCCTGACGAATCGCTAGCTCTGTATACTACTCCAGTAGTGTGCGCCATGTTACTTTATAGTGTTAACGTCGGACCCAGTGTATCATTCTTTTGTGCTAATAAAAACCTTATTTAAAGGGTATACAGTATTTGTTTTACTTACAAAGCCCCCCCCCCCAACACACACACACCTACAAACACCCGAGCAACGCCGGGCACCTCCACTAGTAAAAGGCAAAATGTGTGTGCACAACATTTTTTGTATGTCCAGCAAAGGTTTTTTTTTGGGGGGGGGGGTCTCTGTGGGGTTACTACATTTTAGAACTTTTTATATACCGTGGAGATTGTAATATCTACGATTTGCGACCGTGTGTTTTGTCTAGATTTATTTACATCGACTTTTACAAAATTCTTGCTATTTCAGTTCCCCTCATGTGTGTTCGGCTTTTTCATATAAAAGCAAAACTAATCTGAAGCAAAGGCACTTTCCTGGCCCTCGTGCCGGGAACGTTCAGAAAGCAATAAAGCTTTGATCAATGCGAAGGAAACAAACTCCTTATATCAGACAATTACTATTCAATTTGGACAATCCCCTTTTTATGGGGAGCTGGTTTTCCCCCCTCCCCCAACATCTTGGGGAAATAAAACTAGCTAAAGTTGGGTAAACAAACCCCCAAAAAACTGCCTCTCAGTAAAAGTTAACTGCAGGATTTCTTTTTTTTCTTTTTTTCTTTTACATGAAGGTCACCACTTATCAAGGCCCGAAAGTGATTCAGAGATAAGGGCTATTGTGTAATCAATGGGATAGTATCGTAGCAATCGTTAGTATTGGAGATTTGATAAAGTGTCTTACTTAAGGAGACGGTTCATCAAGAATTTGTTTATGTTGGACTTGAAGACATCCAAGTTGTAATCAGGTGGGAAACAGGCAAACAGAAGAGAGTTCCACAGGTGTGCACTTCTAAGAAAGAAGCTTTGCTCATGGGATCTACGTTTTGATTTAGGCATAGATAAAGAGTGGGGAAAATTACTGACAGTGGTTTCAGCTAGACGGGTGTTTATCATGAAAGATTGGCGAGGAGGGACCAGAGATTGGAGCTCAGAGGAGGACTTGCTATGGAAATAATGATAAAGACAGACTCGCAATGTCTCTTCTGTGGGAGAGAGGTTGCAGGGAAGAGAAAAGGACATCCTCACATGTCGTGTCATCAGCATAGATGTCAACAAATGATTTAAGTATGTGTTTTGGGAGATCATTGATGTAGATCCAGAACAGAGTTAGGCCCAGGATGGACCCCTGAGGTGCTCCAGCATTAATACTGTAGGCCTCTGATTTCTGCCCATCAACCACTACTCTTATGAGCCTATCAGAGAGAAATGATTTAATAATTGAGAAAACATTTCCAGTTATACTGTAGCTGGAAATCTTGTGAAGTAGGCCCTTATGCCATACCTTATTAAAGGCCTTTGATATGTCAAGAGCAATTGCCCTAGAAAGGAAGCCTTTGTTGAGAGATTCACTAATCCTATGAGATCTATAATCCTCATTAAATTCACGCACCTGTCAATTCAGTTTCAATCCTTAAATAAATTCAAATGTTTTTCTGTTACTCTCCTTTGTTGGCCGAGTGGGTAACATGTCAGGTTTTTTTCACACTTTATTTTCCACCTTTGCCTCAAGGCTTCTGGTTTGATCCTACATGCCTTCCAAAACTTTTTATTTTATTTTATCATATTTGTTTTCATTTACCCCCTCCCCCAACACATACACCTACAAACACACGGGCAATGCTGGGTATCCCCGCTAGTCTATGATATAAATCTCACCTGTTTGTTTAAATGTATGTATGTTTATATATCTGCCTAAAACTTTCGACAGAGGCGACGGATTTTCACGAGATCAGTATCCTTTTGAAGCTCAATCCTTCAGACGACAAATCTTGAAAAATGGGCTAAACACATCAATTCCTTCACCTTCAACTGGACACTTTTTTTACAAGGAGGGGTCGATTGAATCAACGACGTTGCATAAAAAATATTATTTCGACCACCTGTGATGTCACAATTGCAGTGGGCACACCGATAAAACTGGGGTTTTTTTTCACCTCTTTTTCCTCTGGTGCATTATGGGTTTCAGCCTGCTTACTACTCCTAATTTTTTTTTTTTTTTTGTGCTCACAATTTTCTTTTTTAAAAAATTTTTTTTTGCTCAACCAACACCCTTACACACACCTCCACTTTCTTTTCCACCTTCACGTCATGGGTTTGAGCCTGCCTGCCTACTACAACTGTTTTGTTTTTTTTTGCTCAAACACACACCTCCAAACACCCGGGTAATGCCGTGATCCCTAAATCCGATGTGCTAGGTTGTAAAAGCATACATAATTCCTTAAGAAGTTACTCCCACAAAAAAATACAGAGAAGAATACATTTTTTTGTTGACTGCTCTGATACAATAGAATGTCTCAAAAATAGTTGCTTATTTTATGTTAAATTTATATGTAAAACTGATTCTGCACTCTAAATTCTTAAATGAATCTTTTTTATATTTACTTTTTATATAATTCTAAATAAATGTTTGTCAGTATTTTTTTATTGACAAAACTGTTCTTATTTTATTGCTATTCCTTTCTGGTACTTTTTTCTGGTATTTTTTTCTGGTATTTTTTTCTGGTACTTTTTTCTGGTATTTTTTTCTGGTATGGCATTCTTAAAAAATATCAATGCTTGTTTTTTTGTTTTGTTTTATTCATCAATTTGCAATTTTAACTTTTTGTTGCAATTATAGCTAATTCATCCAAAAAGAAAAACGCTATTTCCCATTTTTAAGCAGTTGCATGTAAAAAGCATAAATAACTTAGTGATAAATAAAAATAAAATAAAAATAAAAGTACAAAAATCAGTTTTCCATATAAATTATACATAAAATCGTCACCTCTTTTGGATCTGACAGCATTTTAAGGACATGTAACCTATTTTTGTTTGCTTCAAATCTTGACCATATTAATGTTCCTGATCAACCTTTAGTAGAAATATTTATTATTAAAAGTCATAAAAGATTTGTCTAGTTTTTACTACCTCCTGGTAATATGAAAAATAAAGTAATTAATCAATATTATATGATTTTATGGTCCAGACAAGGTTAGCAATAAAAAATTAATTAACTGCATTAACAGCTAAAATGTCTCAAAATCGAAAATATTTTATGTAAAATTATATGCGCAACTAACTCACACTCTAAATACTAAAAGTAATTGTTGTGTATTAAAAAAAAATCCCCATAATCTCATTTTTTAAGAAGATGGTTTAATTTTCAATGTAGATATACTGTCTTTTTTCATTTGATAAACTCTTAATTGTTTTCCATCCAATATTTTGATAAATTCATTGGGAGATTTTCATCCATATTTTTAAATAGGGCCAACATATTCATCAGACAACAAGAAGCTCAGAATATTGTCAAAGAAAACTTGTCCAGCGGTTTAAATCGTTTAATGTGAAGTGTCTGAAAGGCGTCATATAGATGTTTAGTGAATAGGTATGAAAATAAATGTGATTAAGGAATAAGCAAGTGAACTTTAAAATGTTTACTTTGTTTAAAATAGTTCAGCAATGATAAATAAATTAAACTGGAGAGTCAATGCTACATCTGGACCTGAGATTCCTCACTTGTAGTCTTTGGCCATTATTTTTTGTAAATGAATAAACTAATAACAAATAAATATGTGTTTATTTCATTTTTTAGAAAATTTTTTTTCACAAAATCGTTTTGGAATCAGAAATGAGGCTCAAATTTTTTCAATTCTGATACCAATTCCCCAAAAGTTTCGATTTTTCTGATTTCTGATTCCGATTAATCATCCCAACATTAGTTTATATGCATGTATGTTGTGTTTATATCTATTTGTGTTTGTATGGTGAAAAGCTTGAAATAAGTGACCTTGTGTTGCATATGTTGAAGCAAAATGTTGATGGGTTCTCTGTAATGCAGATTTTTCTACCTCAATCAATTACTTCTTGAGAGGAGAAGAGATAACATGAATAAATATTACCAATGACAACATGAGTTTAATATGGTGCCCATGTTAACTGCATACATTTTTCAATAATTTTTCATTCAATCCATTTCTAACTGACAGATAGAACTCTTCTTCAGATTGTTTACCTATTTTTTCATTGTTATTGTTTTAAAGTTTTTCTCTTTAAATAATGCAATATCCTAATTTAACAAATCATTTCTATTCTTTTTTTTCAGGCTGACATTGTTGTAAATTCTGCTCCAGCAAATATGAAATTGAACTCTGCTGGACAAGTTTCTGCTTCAATTTTGTCTCGTGCTGGAACTGGAATACAAGAAGAATGTGATGAAAAATTTCCAAATGGGATTAAACATTTGCAAGTGGCCATCACAAGTGGTTATACGCTGCCATACAGTCTGGTTTTCCACTGTACTGTCGCCTATATATCAAATCAAAATTGCTTCACTGTAAATATATTTACTTAAAAATTATTTTAACGCTATCTATCTGTTGAAATGACTCAGATGAGAGGGCTCAAAGAAGATGAGAGGAAAGTTAGTTGAAAAAAGTGAAACAAAACTGTTTTATATCAGAAATAGCTGAATAAGTATTTATGAAGCTATGGATCATCCTAATAATAAACTCCTCCACATCAACACAGTCTAATAATAGTAAATCTACGTTGGTAATGGTGTGATGAATGCATGTTATCTTTCATTCTTTTTTACACTTTTTCAATTCTCCTTTGTTTACTTCTCAACAATTTTTCTTTTGTTTTTCCAGTGCATTTATTGTACCCATCTTCCTATTTGGCACTGTTATCAATAGGAACATTGGAAAATACTTTACAATTTTTCAATTTAGCAAAATTAGTAGTATTGTCTCGGTTTGACCACTCTTGTTTACAAAGCTTTACACCCATTTTAAAAAACAAATATAGGCTTTGCCCCCAAACCTTGACCTTTCAAACACATGCATACGTACACCTCTTTTTTCACATGTAGTCAAATCTACTTGTTGAACAAAAACTATTTAAATACAATCAACCAACATCATTTATACCACAACAAATTCGGCCATTAATTAATTATCATTAATTAATTATGACCCAGGTACTCTACTGTAGTATGCCTTCTTCTAAATAAATTCAGCAAATATCATCTCCCCCCACCTTCCCCAAATAGCAGCTCAGCCTGTAGCTTTTTAGCCATTGAGTCCCAAATCAAAGATAAGATCATTCATGTAATAACCTGTTCTCTGCTGATTTCAATGAAATACTGATTCTGTGCAGTTCTAGGAGGTCCACCTTCTCAGGCTTTCCCTTCTCTCTTTGAGAAGTGGTTAGTTTGTTCCTAATCGCCAAAGACATCAAGCTGAGAAGATCAATGGGGCTACACAGACATCTTTTGTTGGGTCGGAATGCTCCTCCTCTGGAGCGCCAACTTTTCAATCACAGTTTCCAACTCTAGTATCAAAATTCTCAGATGAATTTTAGGATTTCTATTCAAATAAACATATAATTTGAATTGGTTAATACTTTAAAATCATATTTGACCTGAACAGAACAAAAAGGAAGTGGTTTAATTTAAATTGTTTCTACTTAAATTTTAGTGAAGTTTTTTAATTAGATATTTTTATTCAGAAAACTAAATAAAAAATATCTAATTAAAACGTTTTTTTTATAATTTTAATACATGGAACAGATTTAATTTTGTTCTTAAACTGTGTAAGAAGAAAAAGCAAAAATTCTTAAAAAGAAGGTAAAACTGAAGAAAAAGAGGTAAACATTTAATTTGGTTTTGTTTTGTGCAAAGAAAATTTTAATTTTAAAATGTTTACCGTTTTTAAAAATTAGTATAGTGTACATTCACCAAAAATTTTTCATCCAGTCGATTTCTAACCAACAGATGACTCTTTTTCAGTTTGTTTATCTGTTTTTTGGTTGAGTTTTTTTTGTTTATGTAGAGGTGGAATCGAACGCAAGACGCCCAGTTACAAGACCGGAGTGGTCTTGGTGTCACACCCTCATAGAAGTAGACTCGCCCACTTGCATGAGAGGTGAGAGCAGTCTACTTAAATAAGACATTCACGGCAACCGGTGCTTTCAAATATACATCGTCTTGCTGACATTTTACATGGCGTTGCCGATATAGAAAACCTGCTACAAACAACGTTGGAATATGGACGAACAAACACAGCAGACATTACTTCAACTGATCCTTGAGAACATCATCCTGCAAAGAGATGGAGGACAGTCCAGCAAGCCACTTACAACACATAAAGCTTGTAGCCGTCAGAAGCTTACACAAAGAAGTGTACCGACAAAAATTCCACTCCATAAGGCAGAAGGAGGGGGAATCAGTTATGGAGTTCATGGCATGACTTCGATCAGTCGCAATATTCTGCGACTTTTCAGTGACTTGTCCGAACGGGATAGGATGCATCAGAAAGTCCAACGATATGGTAACAGGACAAATGGGGGGGAGGGCTGGCAAACCTGGAGCATCAAAGCAAGGTGATGTCAGAGGCTGCGACGCTTACGACACTGGAAAAAAAGTTCAACAGGCTTGTCAGCCTAGAGACCACGGATAAGTCTATCCCCCATCCCCACAGTAGTGTATACTCTACTACAATAAGCATACAGAGGTCAGGCCGCATACAGTGGCCTTGGGGGAACCAGACTGTATCAACTCTGAGTGACACTGAACCCTATAAATGGTGTGGGAAGAGCTCACACCGTCACGGCTCAAAAGGACGAGGGGGCTGCCCAGCAGCAAAGATGACTTGTCACAGTTGTGCCTTGACCAGACATTTAAAAAGAGTCTGCCGAAAACCGAAGTAGGGGTTCAGCAACAGATTTACAGCGGGAGTGGTCTGAACAGAATCTAGAACTCTCACTATCCAAGGACACAAAAAGGGTCGTAACCAGATGATTTTCCAAGAGGGGCAAATAAAAAAGAGAGGTGAAGCCAACCTAACAAAACCAAAGGCCATCCCGCACCTTATTTGGAACAAAAATAAGTTCCGAAGAGGTACTCCTGATCTAGCACCAACCCGGAGATAACTCCGATTCCAGAGGCCCATGCGGAGTTCGGGCACATCTCCATAGGTTCAGCTGGCCTCAATACTCACCGAATTTATGCAATCACAAACACTGAGGCACAGACATGCTCTAGCGAACCAGAAATCCAAAAAATTCAGAAGTTTCCAGACAAATATCTAGTACCGACCAGTCACCAAATTCGGGGAATCACAGAAAACCTACTAAACATAACAGGCATGATATTTTCTAAAATCAGAGTAGGATCACGGGAAACACGTCAGATTATATATATATCAAAAAATATATCAGATTTCTGCCTGTATGAGTCAGCCCTAAAAGACCTTGGTCTGGTATCAGAGAACTTTCCAGATCCAACTTCCCAGCAGAATGTGGCAACTAGCGATGGCGGAAAGGCACCATATGGGTGCCCACAAAGAACTACTGTCCCACCTAAGCCGGACAATATCAGCTCTTATAATATAATCTGTAATGGTTTCAGCTTCCATTCGTTTTAGAGAGGTCAGTTCAGTATATAAAGAAATAATTTTGGATTTTCCTTTGCAGCTAAATAATGTTCAATGCTTTGCTGCCATCGCCCAGGGTTTCTCTTATTACCAGTGATAGACTTCGAGCACTGTATTAATTCCGCAAAGACAGTTGCATTCTTTTTAAGGAAGTCGGGGTCGTTTCTGTTTTTAGGTTGTGTTTGAAGTACTTTGTGTAGCTTTTGAATTTGTAGACATCCTAGAAATTTCACTTGCCACAATTTGAATTTTTATTCGGATCCATTGAAATAAAGACGTATGTTGGGTCCATAACCTCTAGAAGTGTAAGCCATGTTTAGTTTCAGAACAGTTTCCGATGGTTCATTGTTCTACACAAGTCCTGGGAGGTGACTGGTTTGCAGTAGACAGAACATGAATTAATTTGATTCGTCAGTTCCTAGCACCATTGTTTATAAATAGAATCTCCTGACTGTGCCGAATCATACCCCATTATACTGCAAAAATATTGTAACTCTTGTAATTCTTGATAACGGAAGACAGGATAAAACCCACCAAAAAAATTACTGAAGCAATACGGAATTTTCCGACGGCAAAAAATATAACTGACATAAGATCCTGGTTTGGAATGGTAAACCAGATAGCCTATGCTTTTTCTTAGCCCAAAGTAATGGCCCCATTCTGGGAGCTGCTGAAGACAAAAAATTGAAAGTTCTACTGGGACAGCACATTCGATCGAATCTTCAAAGAGTCGAAAAGAAGGATCACAGAAGAGACCAGGAACAGTGTAAGAACCTTTGAAATGAACAGACCAATTTGTTTGTCAACGGACTTCAGTAGGACAGGCTTGGGATATTTTTTTTTCCAGAAGCACTGCAACTGTGCGACCGAAGCCGGACCGAAGTGTGGTGAGGACCACTGGAGATTAATTCTGGCCGGCTCCTAATTTACTAATGATGCAGAGTCCCGATACACACCAGTTGAAGGAGAGGCCATAGCATTAGTCTATGAACTGGAAGCATGTCACATGTTCATTTTGGAATACCCAGCGCTGTTAGTCACCGTAGACCATAAGGCCTTGGTGAAGATCTTCTCGGACAAAGCTCTGGAGGACATAAAGAACCCGAGACTTCAAAGAACTGTGCGACCGAAGCCGGACCGAAGTTTGGTGAGGACCACTGGAGATTAATCCTGGCCGGCTCCTAATTTACTAATGATGCAGAGTCCCGATACGCACCAGTTGAAGGAGAGGCCATAGCATTAGTCTATGAACTGGAAGCATGTCGCATGTTCGTTTTGGAATGCCCAGCGCTGTTAGTCACCGTAGACCATAAGGCCTTGGTGAAGATCTTCTGGACAAAGCTCTGGAGGACATAATGCGGCACTAGATTGTACATCGAGATGCCTAGTAATGTTAAGCCAGGAGGAAGAAAACGAAAAGGACATCTCACAAACCATGGATAGTGCCATAAGAGCGTCATTTAACTCAACTTATGAACAGGACCCCAAATTAAGGTCAATAAAATGGGACAGGATTGTGGCTGCAGCTTCTACTGACGAGGAATGCTGTACCCTCACCGAATTCATACAAAATGGTTTCCCTAAATCTTGGCACAAACTGCCGGAGACAATTGGCTGGTTTTGGCATATGAAAAAGGAGTTATATTGCTTGAAAGGGGTGACGATAATGGGAAATAAAATCTTCATATGCAGAAAACTATGTGTGGAGGTACTGGAATCGCTCCATCTGGCGCATCAAGGCGTCAATGGAATGTTGACAAACACCAGACAGGCTGTTTTGGCCCGGACTGGACGCGAGCATTCATCAGACCCAGGCCCAGTGCAAAGTATGCAACAAAATAGCTCCATCACAACCTAGGGAACTCCTAATGCCACCCTCAAACCCTGTGTTCCCATTTCAGAAGATGGTGACGGACTTTTTTGATTTACGAGGGAAGAACTACCTAGTATATGCAGATAGATACACCAGATGGGTAGAAGTCACTCTGATGTCATCTGCAAATGCTAAAACCACATGTGACACCCTACGAAACTGGTTCTGCACGTACAGCGTCCCAGAGGAACTGTCAACCGATGGTGGACTACCATTTGACTCCAGTGAATATAACCGATTCCTAGATAATTGGGGCATAAGGAAACGAACATCATCGGCATATTACTCTCAAAGCAACAGGAGAGCACAATTGGCCATTAAAATGGCTAAAAGGATACTAGCATGGACAGTTGTGGTCGCCTATGCTATGATCGGGCAGCTAGGTCCATACTGACTCATTGCAACACCCCGGTACAAGACCTATATATGTCTCCAGCAATGATGCTCTATGGTCGCGTGATAAAGGAACATCTCCCAGTGCTCCAGAACCAATATTGAATCCATAAACGCTGGAGAGAAATCAGTCATTATAGAGAAACAGCGATGGCAAAAAGACACTAACGGAATGAAATCTGAAAGTCACCCACTTCAAGAAATGAAAATCAGGGAAACAATGCCGGCTCAAAACCAAGTTAGTCCACACCCACTACGATGGGCAAAGACAGGAAGGGTAGTGGAAATATTGGGTAACCGGTAGGATAATGTACGCATTGATGAGAGTAACCGGGTAATCCATCGCAATCGCAGATTCCTCTGAAGATATATGGTAGATACCCCTTGTCATTCGATACCTGAGGAGCCACCAGGAATGTTGGATGCCATAGACAATCTAACAGGGCCCAAAATACCGGGACAATGGTTCACCAGGTGTATGGATCAATACCAGCGCGAAACATCCGACACTCTAACAGAACAGATGGAGGTGGATGACACAGTATCCCCTGGGATGATGGAGGTTGAGGAAGACCAACTGGTGTGTCATAGCAGAAGGGTAATGCGACCACCCAGGAACCTATCCCCACAGACATGGGGCACGCCACAAACTAACCCAAAACCTCAAATCATTGAACCACAATGTGAGTATCTTGTGGCCCTAGAAGGGGGAGAGCGTGTAGAGGTGGAATCAAACCCAAGATGCCCAGTTACAAGACCGGAGTGGTCTTGACGTCATACCCTCATAGAAGTAGATTCACCCGCTTGCATGAGAGGCGAGAGTAGGCTACTTAAGCAAGACATTCACGACAACTGGTGCTTTCAAATATACGTCGTCTTGCCGACACTTTGCAGTTTACAATAGATTTTATTATATTAATACTCTCTATTCTGATATTGTCTCATCTCCCTCAAATCAGTTGTTATATGCAGCTGATTTAGAAATTGACAAGGGTTTAGTTATGGATTGAGTTAAGAACTGGCTTGCTTTGTTTTATCCTGTTTAGACTCAGCGCCTGCCTTTAAATTGTTTGCATATCCCTTTTCTTCCTGAGATTCTTATGGATGGCTCTGCTCTCAATGAGAAATTGGCTCTAAAACTTCTTGGTCTTTCTTTCTCATCAAAACTTTCTTGGCGATCCATTACTCTTTTTGCTCCTCATAAAATCAGTTCTCTCTATCATTCTAAACACTTTCTCACACTCGAGGCTGTCTCTATAAATCTACCATCAGATCATGTATTGAGTAGTTGTGAATCTCTATAAATCTAATATCAGATCACATATTGAGTACTGTTGTGAATCTCTATAAATCTACCATCAGACCATGTATTGAGTAGTTGTGAATCTCTATAAATCTACCATCAGACCATGTATTGAGTAGTTGTGAATCTCTATAAATCTAATATCAGATCACGTATTGAGTACTGCCGTGAATCTCTATAAATCTACCATCAGACCATGTATTGAGTAGTTGTGAATTTCGATAAATCTAATATCAGATCACGTATTGAGTACTGTTGTGAATCTTTATAAATCTAATATCAGATCACGTATTGAGTACTGTTGTGAATCTCTATAAATCTACTATCAGATCACGTATTGAGTACTGTTGTGAATCTCTATAAATCTAATATCAGATCACGTATTGAGTACTGTTGTGAATCTCTATAAATCTAACATCAGATCACGTATTGAGTACTGTTGTGAATCTCTATAAATCTAACATCAGATCATGTATTGAGTACTGTTGTGAATCTCTATAAATCTAATATCAGATCACGTATTGAGTACTGTTGTGAATCTCTATAAATCTAATATCAGATCACGTATTGAGTACTGTTGTGAATCTCTATAAATCTAATATCAGATCACGTATTGAGTACTGTTGTGAATCTCTATAAATCTAATATCAGATCACGTATGTAGTACTGTTGTGAATCTCTATAAATCTAATATCAGATCATGTATTGAGTACTGTTGTGAATCTCTATAAATCTACTATCAGATCACGTATTGAGTACTGTTGTGAATCTCTATAAATCTAATATCAGATCACGTATTGAGTACTGTTGTGAATCTCTATAAATCTAATATCAGATCACGTATTGAGTACTGTTGTGAATCTCTATAAATCTAATATCAGATCATGTATTGAGTACTGTTGTGAATCTCTATAAATCTACTATCAGATCACGTATTGAGTACTGTTGTGAATCTCTATAAATCTAATATCAGATCACGTATTGAGTACTGTTGTGAATCTCTATAAATCTAATATCAGATCACGTATTGAGTACTGTTGTGAATCTCTATAAATCTAATATCAGATCATGTATTGAGTACTGTTGTGAATCTCTATAAATCTACTATCAGATCACGTATTGAGTACTGTTGTGAATCTCTATAAATCTAATATCAGATCATGTATTGAGTACTGTTGTGAATCTCTATAAATCTACTATCAGATCATGTATTGAGTACTGTTGTGAATCTCTATAAATCTAATATCAGATCATGTATTGAGTAGTTGTGAATCTCTATAAATCTAATATCACATCACGTATTGAGTACTGTTGTGAATCTCTATAAATCTACCATCAGACCATGTATTGAGTACTGTTGTGAATCTCTATAAATCTACTATCAGATCATGTATTGCGTAGTTGTGAATCTCTATAAATCTACTATCAGATCATGTATTGAGTAGTTGTGAATCTCTATAAATCTAATATCAGATCACGTATTGAGTACTGTTGTGAATCTCTATAAATCTAATATCACATCACGTATTGAGTACTGTTGTGAATCTCTATAAATCTAATATCAGATCATGTATTGAGTACTGTTGTGAATCTCTATAAATCTACTATCAGATCATGTATTGAGTACTGTTGTGAATCTCTATAAATCTAATATCAGATCATGTATTGAGTAGTTGTGAATCTCTATAAATCTAATATCACATCACGTATTGAGTACTGTTGTGAATCTCTATAAATCTACCATCAGACCATGTATTGAGTACTGTTGTGAATCTCTATAAATCTACTATCAGATCATGTATTACGTAGTTGTGAATCTCTATAAATCTACTATCAGATCATGTATTGAGTAGTTGTGAATCTCTATAAATCTAATATCAGATCACGTATTGAGTACTGTTGTGAATCTCTATAAATCTACCATCAGACCATGTATTGAGTAGTTGTGAATCTCTATAAATCTACTATCAGATCATGTATTGAGTACTGTTGTGAATCTCTATAAATCTACTATCAGATCATGTATTGAGTACTGTTGTGAATCTCTGTCTCATTTAAATGTTCTTGATAAATTACAGAAATTATCCCCATCCTTTCTTCTTTGCAACTTCTCTCTTACAGATGTGATGTTACTAATCTCAGACATTTTTTTTATAAATTTTCCTGTTGCATGTGTTCTTCAGAATTATCTGATTTGTTCAATGCTTCTTTTGTTCTAGCTCATTTGACTCATTGTCTCCATTAATTAATGTTCTCCATTAATTAATGTTCTCCATTAATTAATGGTCTCCATTAATTCACTGTCTTAATACCTCAGTGTAATCCAGTTTCCTATTACAGTAGCTTCTTTCCAAGAACTACAATCTGGTGGAATTCTTTTCCTGCTTATGGTTTTCATCCTTTCTCCACCCTGGCCCTTTCAAGACTAAGGTCAATAGACATCTCTTTCCTTTGCAATAATCATTTGTTAGTCTTCTTAGCTTCTTACATCTAGTGGTTTTATATTTTTTAATTTTTATTTAAACATTTTGATGAAAACATAACGTACTTTTTATATGATATCTAATTAAAAAATGGAGAATGTTTAAATTAAAAAAAAGTTTCATTTTAAAATGTATGTTTATAAAATTGTTTAGCAGTTATTTAAAGAAATGGATGTGTTTTAATTTTTGATTTTATATTTTATTGTAACACCTCTCTGGGCAGGTCCACATCATACACACAGGCAAGAAAATGTGCATTAACCCTAAGTCCCGGTGGCTATACTTTTAACTCTGTCTAGTGGTGGACCTTTCAAGAGTGCTAGACTCCCACTGGTCACTGGAAAATACTACTCAGATGCTTCAAACACACAAAACGATTTTGTGCTGAGTTCTCTTCTAACAATGACTATGTCTGTGTCTTCCCCGTCTGAACATCAGGCAGGGTAGATCTGAAATCAACTGCATCTTCAATTCGACAATCAACAAATAAAATTGTAATTTTTCTTATAAACAAAAAAATAATCATTCATTGAAAGTTACAAAACTCTGATTGTTCATAAGTTCTGACTCTAAATTTAAATGTTCTAGGAACTAACGGCTTCCATTAGTAAAGTTGGGGCTTGTTTCTTCACAGTGTAGATTCAGAGGCTTAGAATAAAGTGAGACTTAAGTCAGGGATTTCTCTCCAACTGGTGTGAAAATCCCAGGCAGTCAGTATAGTGTCTGAAGTCAGGGTTTCTCTCTATCTAGCAGATGGCAGAATATGTTTTAAGTCAGGGTTTCTCTTGGACTGGTGTGGAAGCCCCAGGCAGATAGCAGAGTGTGTCCATTTTTGCCTTTCATTATATTGAGAATCAGAATTCCATTTCACAATTCTCAGTCAGTTTTTGACAATCTCAGGCAGTTTTTCAAATTCTCAGGCTTAAAAAAAAAACATTTTTCTTTTCTTCTTTCTTAGTATGCATCTCTGACTGCCACTCCCAACAGGAGGGTTCATTGCCTTCACCCTCCATTAGGTCTCTACCTTTCACCATCACTCATGTGGGAGGACCCATCCTTCATTTGTATAACCAAGGGTTTTTTCAAGTGCCATTTCGTATGAGTAAAATAATGAATAATTCGGTTATCTTTTTAAGATGATCAAATTCCCCTGGACAATAATAAATAGACATTTGACTTTGTTTCCACCATCTTGTTTTTCCTTATCCAAACAAATAATATCTGGCCTATTAAATTTTGACCACCTAGAATTTGGTTAACTGCTTTTTTTTTTTTAAACAGGAGTGGCCTATACAGATGAACTTGTCAGATAGCCAAAAAGCGTCATTTCTGACATTTATTTTTTTTCAGATATCTTTATTTTTGAGCATCTGGTTTTCAGCTAGTGTTCTTTTTTTAATGGCCATTTATGTCAACAGAAATTATCATGAAAAAAAAAGATTTCTTCTTTATCAATATTCACAAATAAGTGTGTAAGTGTATTAAATTGATACTAAAATAACTATTCCTAACAATGCCTTTCCATCATCATCAGCAGCATCATCAATATTATCACTGATATCATCACCATCATCACTGCTATCATCATCACTAACATCATTACTACCATCATCATTACTACCATCATCACTGCCATCATCATCAACATCATTGCTGTCACCATCACTGGCATTACCATTATCATCATCGTAACATCCAACAACACTGTCACATATGGCCCTATCATTTTTCTCCTTTACACAGTAAATGACACCTATAAATGCACAAAAAAGAAACTAAATAAAGTAATTGAGAATTTTAAAAATAAATACATAAAAAGAAAAGAAAATAAAGTTATAAATTTCTCCAAATAATTATTCATTTGGAAGTTCAAAAAGGATCAGATCCCTCATATCATGGATATGCATGTTTGTAGGTGTACATGTGTGTGGATTATAGATCATGCGACAGGAGAAAATGGCAATAAAAATCAAAGACTACTCATGCAATGTAAAGTTTTTCAATACCCAATCTCATCAGGGTACTCAGCACCCTTTACAATTATCTTGCCTTTCTTTTATTTTTTCCTATTTTGTTTTGTTTGTTAAATTTCTTTTTTTTTCATTTATTTTTTCAATTCTTGACTTCACAGCAAGTTTCAATACCTTGGATATTCTTTCTGCAGGTGAGATTTCCACCTGGATCTCAACCCTTTCTGTCAAAGGCTTTAACTCATGCGCTCCATCTTGGTCGTGGCAAAGTGCACTTCCCCATATCCTCTCTTCACTCTACTGTTCGTGTTTAGGTTGACCTAACTTTTTCTTGCCCCTTATCCATACGAACCATCCTACTATTACCAATACTATTGCGATCAGCAGGATCCGTCCAACCAGCTAAACCATTATACCAACCTGGTCCTCACTTTCTCTTACGTTTTCCCTGCCTACAAGATTCAGTTGCGCCATTAATTGCTTGAAGCTAATTTGCTTCACAGCTTTCAACAATTCAGGCATTCTATGTAAGGTAATATTAGAAAACTCCTTGACTATGGGCTCCCATAGCTCTGTCCATTTGCTCATATTAGTCCCGATTAATTTTAGAAATGAATCTAGTTTCAATTTCTCCTCTGCCTGGTAATATGGGAGCAAGGAAATAGATGCCCTAAAGGTGGCACATCCCATGGGCAGTCCTATAATGGACAATGGGCGGGTGTAACTATTATTGGTTTAGTGGCCTTACCCTCACAGACTCTCAATAACTCAATTTCTTCTTGGGTGGCTACTGCTCAAATTCCATCGGACACAGCCACTGCTGAAGGCAACAACATGTTGGTTAATACTTCTGCACAACATTTTATTATTCCTTCTTTGTCTTTTTTGAGTAATTCTAACACACACACAGACCATAAGTGCTTATCACGTAACTTGGACTCATCAATCCACATTTCCCCAAAGAATCGGCTTAGCATCTTCTTGTTTCTTCATTTGTTAACAACATAAATTTTGTCCTGGCTATGTTTAAGGCCACAAATTCTGTCTCTACTTTATATTTAGCCACTGCCCCCATTTTTTGGTCAATTTCAGAGTATAGATATATTTTGAATGCACTATCATGGTCCAATAACGGAATAGACACCAGTACCACAAGTTTTTTCCCTTCCAATAGCGTGACGCACCCCAATACACTGTAGTACTTCCACAACTGTTTAGTGGAGTTCACAGGCAACCTTAAATTATGTGGTAGTTTGGCCTGTATCTTCAACAGCATTTCACTCAATCTTCCTGGGGTTGTTATACTGAACGACAGGTATCCAAATGACAACATATCCAACTGCATACTCTAAGAGTAACATCAATGACTCTCCCATCTGGTGTACTCTACCCATTATGGTCACTAACTGGAAGTACATCTGTACAAAATCATCTAGTTCTTACAGTTCTGACATTATGATGCCAGTCATATTAGTCATTTCTTCTTTAAATAGCTGCACCTGGGAAATTAATTAAGCTGGCTCTGTTTGCAGCTAACTCTACCCTAGTAACATTTAATATTGACACGTTCTCCCTTGCCACATTTTCTACTGCTCATGTTTCAATGTTTCCTCCTAATTACCTTAATATCAATGTCCCAGATAATACACTTATACGCTTTTATCATTATTGGTAACACTGATCTCTCTTGCCTCATCTACAGTGATTCTATCCCTCTTAGGTAGGATTTCATATCTCTCCATTGTTTCTCTATTAAGTTTCTTTCCCTCACTAGGAAGACTAACAGTCATACATATTCTTCACGGTGCGCAAACTTTTGGATCACCTGAGCTTTGGATTCTCAGTAATTGTGATACTTCCTCTCTCAACTGCGGCACCGACAATCCATACGGCTGCAGATCACCAAGGAGATCAACCACCTGGATCTTGTGATCATCACTTTGCTGCTCTTCTAAAATATGGTATTCTCACTGTGTTTCCAAGTTCCCACTATAGTCATCACTGACAGCATTATCTCTCCTATTTCTATCTGCGACGAGATAGAGGAAAATTCGGTTTTAGTTGTAGAACTCCTCTGGATGTCTGAAATCAAACACAATGAAAATGGAGTAGATGTGGTAAACTGGTGACTGCAAATACCCAAACCAAGCATGTGATAGTCATTCACTTATCTCCAACTACTTCGATGACAGTTGTTATAAAAAAAAAAAATAAAATTACCATCAGCACCGTCGGTTTCAAATCCAACCAATCTGCTGAAAACCTTAATAGCTACATTCCAGCAGAGCAATAAATCAAAAAGCTTTAAAATAAAAAAATTGAGAACACAATATTTTTTCTTTTGTATATGCATTAGAAAAATCAGCACGATGTCATTACTGTCAGTTTTGCTTTTTTTTTAAAGATGGTTATAATTTTATACCTCTCTCCCTCCTTATTTAATTAATCAATAATATTTTGAGGTCAAATAACTCCCTACTCAACAGTTTAAATGCTTTAAAATTCCCTTCAAATAATTTGTTGTCTCACTCCTTTATAAGCTCCGCTCAACAAAAGTATCACAATTGCTTGCCAAGACAATGTCAGAATTAAATTCCAATTTGACAGTTTAAATGCTTAAAAATCCTCTTAAAATAATTTCCCTTGTTTTATTCTGCAGTATTTAAGGTTCAAATTCCATGATACACACGCTTTAGTTTCTATCTTTTTTTACTCTCTCTTTCCGTTTCTCTTTTTGAAAAAAAAAGTTTTTTTGGTAAAAACACAAAAATGTCTGTTAACACTCAGTTGAATCTGTCACAAGATTGTAATTTCCTGCAAATCACAGTGCCACTAAAATATATCTTTTTCTTCAACTGTTCTTTTTTTTTAATTTTTATTTTCCTAAAAAAAAAACGGTTTAATGCCCCTGAAAAGAAATGTCCGTAGTCACTCGTTTGTGTAAGATCCTGAGTTCACAGCACCATAAATTTAACTCTTCTCTAGGCGAGTCCTCGTCATGCATATGGGCAAGGAAATGCATATTAATCCTAAGTTCTGATGGCTACACTTTTAACTGTCTAGTGATGGAACCTTCTAGAGTGACCAGACTCCCACTGGTCATTGGAAAATATCACTCAGATGCTTGGAACACAAAAAATTTGCACAACCCTAAGTCTGTGTGGCAACACTGTTTACTTCAGCCAGCTATATATCGCTTCAACTTTGTGCTGAGTTCTCTTCTCACAATGGCTGTGTCTGTGTCTTCATCCTCTGGGCGTCACGGTAGATCTGAAATCAACTGTATTTTCAATTTGACAATCAACAAAGAAAAACCAGTTGTCATTTTTCTTAAAAACAAAAAATAATTATTCACTTGAAAGTTAAAAAACTCGGATCGTTCATAAGTTCTGACTCTAAATACAAATGTTCTAGCTTCCATTAGTAAAGTTGAGGTTTGTTTCTTCACAGTGTAAATTCAATGCTTTAGAATAGAGTGAGACTTAAGCTCAGGCAGTCGGTATAGTGTGTTTTTAAGTCAAAAGCTTCTCTCTGACTGATGTAAAAGCCCCAAGTAGATGGCAGAGCCAAGGGTTTCTATTGGACTGGTGTAAAAGCCCCATACAGGCTAGCAGAGTGTGTCCTCGAGGCTATTTTTGCCTTTTCATTATATTGAGAATCAAGATGAGCTTAACCCCGCTTTCAATTCCCAGAATTCCATTTCACAATTCTCAGAAAACCAATCTCAGGCCGTTTTTGAAATTCTCAGGCTCTAAAACTGACTGTCACTCCCGACAGTAGGGGTTCATTGCCTTCACCCTCCATTCGGTCTACCTTTCACCATCAATCATGTTCATTTTTATTTGCATAACCAAAGGTTTTTTTTTTTCAAGTGCCATTTCATATGAGTAAAATAATAAAATAATTTAGTTATATTTTTAGGTCTGATAAATTCCCCTGGACAATAATCAATAATTTATTTCCACCATATTGTTTTTCCTTATCCAAAGAAACTCATAATATCCTGGCCTATTAAATTTGGACCAGCGAGAAATTTGGTTAACTGCTTTTTCTTAACTATTGCCTATTCAGATGAACTTTTCAAATCACCAAAAGGTGCTATTTTTGACATTTTCTTTTTATTTCTTCATATTAAAATGTCACATTTTCAGCTGTGTTCCTTTTTAATGGCCGTTTATGTCAACAGAAATTATCATGAAAGAAAACAGATTTCTTCTTTATCAAATAAGTGTGTGCATTTATTATTGAACCAAACTATTCCTTCATTCTCATCATTATCATCAGCATCCTCATCCTATAATTACCGCGTCATCATCACCATCCATCACAAGCATCATCACCAACATCATCATTGCCATCATCATCACATCCAACGACACTGTCACAATACTAGTTGGGATGGTCAACATTAACAGTGAATTGTTTAAAAATATTAAATATGAGTAAAAAAAGACATTTCAATTACATTTTAGAAAGCAGAAATGTAAATAATTTCCATGCATCTAGTCATTGAGAAATTAAGGATGAATTTTTTTGCAGTTTAATTTATTGGACTAGCAGCGATTTAGGACCCCAGCCATCTTCACTTACAAAAGAACAGATTTCAGGTGACAACCTTCACCTTAGTACGTTTGAATGACTTTCATGACAAAAGTTAACTTTTTTTTTAAATAGTTACTCAATATTCGTCTTTGGACTGATATTTTATTTTAAAAAATAAATAAATAAATAAATAAATGATATTTTATTTTAAAAATAAATAAATAAATAAATAAATAAAATGATATTTTATTTTAAAAATAAAAATAAAATGATATTTTATTTTAAAAAATAAATAAATAAATATATAAATAAATGATATTTTATTTTAAAAAATAAATAAATGAAAATAAATAAATAAATAATAAATTTTTTTTTAATAAAACTATTTTTAAACTAAAACCAAAATTTGGATTTTTACCATGTTTTGAACGAATATCACGTGTAAAATTGTTGCAGGCAAATAGTTGTTTGCAAGTAATATATTTACAAAACAAAACAAAAAATAATAATTAAAAATTTAGAACCTTTTAAATAAAACTATGTAAACCAAAGTTTTTAAAGACAGAAACAAATATAAAATAACTTACTTATTTGGATGTTCACAAATGTTTTGTGGATTTTTGCAACCAAGATTGATTTTTTTTATATATAAAGTCCGTTTTTTTTGTGTGTAAGGTTTTTATACAAATCAATATTTATTTAATTACTAGCATTTCAGCCCAGCATTTCCCGGGTGTTTGGAGGTGTATGTTGAGCAAAAAAAAAAGTGGTAGTAGGAAGGCGGGCTCGAACCTTTCCACAAAGGAGAAAAAGAATGGGGAAAAAAAATGTGATGTCTTTGCTGTTACAACCACTGCCAAACTGGAAGTTACGTAGGTTTTAATTAAGGCTAGACAATCGAAAGGAGAGGATGACTTTCGAAAATATTGGCGAAAAAAGCGACCCTCCCCTATAGAAAAGTGCCCAGTTGAAGGTGAAGATATTAATGTTTTTAGCCAGTTTTTCAATATTTGTTGTCTAAAAGGTTGAACTTCAAAACGATACTGATCTTGGTAAAATCCGTCACCTCTGTCAAAAGTTTTAGGCAGACATGCAAAAATTCATACATACATACATTCATATATTGGTAATTCCAATTTCCTACTCAAACCGATTAAAAAGCTTGCCTGATCTCTGAATATGCTTTATGTAAAATTTCAAATGTTTAGACCAGAAATTGTCTGAGTAATTTGGTAGAGACCGAAGCAGTCATTTCTTTTTTTTTTTTTAACTTTGACCCCTATTATGACCCCTTAACATTTATTGTTTTGGGGTTCAAATCAAGTTATTAAGTTAGATCCATGTCCAAGGAACCTATATCTAAAATTTCAATGTTTAGACTCAGAATTGGCAGAAGAGTTTGGTAGAGTTCTCAAAGGTCAAATCGTTGAATGACCTCTTAACAGCCAAATTTCTGGCCGAAAACCGATTATAAAGATTTTCCTAAATCTCAATACCCTGTATATCAAATTTCGAGTCTGTAGACTGAAAATTGGCAGAGTTATTGTGTAGGGAAAAATGTACACAGACAGATAGACACATCCATACACACTTTCACTTTTATATAGATTCTTTAAATCATTTTTAAAATCTGTCTTTTAAATTCTTAAATTTTCCAGTGTATTTTTGTGACACAAAGTGTGTATATATATTTACAAAATGTTTTAATTTTCGGTTAGATTTTCACGAATTGATATTTTATTAAAAATATAATAATAAAAGTGAGTTATATTATTTATTTGTGACCAAGATTGATTTTTTTGTTATGTTTATTTACAGTTTTTTTAAATAAAACTATTTAAACCAAAATTTGAATTTATATTTTTACCTTGGTGTAAATCTCTATATAAATAAAATGAACTCATTTTTTCCCGTCTGATTTTGACATTAATAGGATTAAAAATCAAGATATTTCATGCAAATATAATATGCACAAACGGCAGAACAATATCTGAGGTGTGTTATAGGCTTATTATTTCTCAAATTCCTCGATAATCTTAGATTTCTATACTTTTTCTGCTGAGAAGTCATGGCCAAAATCGGTTAAGATCAATAGAAGTGGTAAAATATTTTCTCTCTAATAAATTCCTCCTCCCCCTGCCACCACTTAACACCGTTTGGGGATCGTTCACAAGGAACAGTTGAGAAGAGAACACCGGTTTGGCTTCGTAGTTCTTTCATGTGAAGTTATTTAAAATCACTAAACTAAGCTGCAGTGCTCTGTGGCGTAGTGGTTAGCGTGCTGGACAATTCACATTATATTTTCACGTTTGCGCTGACCTACCGTAGTCATTTTTTTTTTTTTTTTTTTTTTTTTTTTTCCTAAACAACTGGAATGGACTTTTCTTGGTGGCCGAACTGTTAACGTTGCAGATGTTTTTTTTGGTTTTTTTTCACACTTTATTTTCCTACTTTTACTCATGACTCCGGGTTTGATCCTTCCTACTTACCTACCATAACATTTTTTAAAACTCCCCCCCCCCCCCCCCACGTCCCGGAAACAAACACTCGGGCAACGCCGGGTACCCCCGCTAGTAGTTTTATAAAATTTTGTAAATAAACACTTTTTTCATTAAAAAAAAAAAAAAAATCAGTCAAATTATTTGCGACCAAGATTGATTTTTATGTAGAGTGCATTTATATATTTACTAAACAAAAGAAATGATAATAATAATAATAAACCAACGTAATGATTGAAAATTTAGGACAGATATGTCTCATGTTGACAGTCAGAGAAGAAGGAGGAATTTTTCTACATTGAGGCAATTTTTATGCATAATAATATCAGAAGTATAAAGAACCGAGATTTGAAAATTGCTTTAAAGAAAAATTAAATATTGATTTATATTAAAAACGCACACAACCAACAGATTCTATATAAAAATATTCAATCTTAATTGCAAAAGTCTACGAAACATCCGTGAACACCCAGTTATGTTTCTGTGTTTAAAAACTTTGGTTTAAATTGTTTTATTTAAAAGGTTCTATATTTTCAATTATTATACCGATTATTATTATCTTTTTTGTTTTGTTTTGTAAATATATAAATATATGAAATGAATAAAATGTAATGAAATAACCCAAACAAATATCATAATAAAATCAGACAACAACCCAAACAAAACCAATTCACCTTCACCCTTGAAGCTCAACTTTCACAAATATCTGTGGGCTTAGATGTAATCTAGATGATGTAGAGGCTTACCTTTTAGTAAACTCCCCAGATATCTTAGTATTAAGTGAAACAAACTTACACTCTTCAATCCCGTCTATTTTAATATGCCAGGATACCTCCCACTTTGCCGTAAGGGACTTGGATAGATATATGCATGAGCTTGGAGCCTATATCCGTAGCACCCTTCCTTTAACTAGAGAGAAAAATCTTGAATCAGATGACCAGGCTTTTATGTGCTTTCGACTAACATTTTATCACTGCATTAGTTACTTATATTTTCTCTACCGTTCTCCCTCAAGTCAGGATTGTACCCTAATCGACCATGTCTCTGATAATGTAGATGCAGCACTCTCCTTAGATAGTAATGCCCAAATACATGTGTCCACCATAAAAATTGGCTTGGTTTCTCAGGTTTCACAGATGCAGCTAGATGCTCTACTTATAGCTTTTGTATAACCCATTCCCTCACACAGACAACCATGTTTTCAACCGTCCTCCCAGATTGTGATCATCAGCAAACTTCAATTCTAGACCTATTCCTTACCACAGTAGCTGAGGATTATGTGACTAATTCTATAAGGAAACGCAGCTTACATAGTGGTATTAGTTAACATCACATTTAAATCCCAACCTCAAGGTGAGGAAACCATTGCTCAAAACAACAAGGTATTATAACAGGGCTGACTGGGAAGTCATTAGCGAACACATCCAAGATGCCCCATTGACCAATATCTTCTCTCTTCCTGCTGAACAGTGTGCCAATGAGACAACTGAATGGTGCAAAGCAGGAATTGAAGCACATGTTCCCACATGGAAATATTATAGCAAGCCCCATTCACCCTCATGGTTCACTGCAGATTGTGCAGCTGCTATTGCACAAAGACAGCATGCATTCTGCCAGTTCGTATGTCATAAGTCAAATACAAATAGGCAAAATTCATAGATGCTAGAAATCATTGTAAGAGTGAAATAGCAACAGCTAAAAGAAAGCATGCTGAAATAATCAGGGAACGCATTGAATCACAAAAGATAGGAACTCGTCATTTCGGAAAAATCTATAATAGTGTAGTGAATAAAGGACAGTCAGTAATTCCTCTACTGAGCAACAGCCAAAAGGTTGCATACACAGTAACGGAGAAGGCGGAACTGCTTGCCCAGCGATTGGCCTCCAACTCCACCTTAGAATCACAAACAACTCCCTCCCAAATTTCCCTATGCAGACTGAAGCAACATTAGATGATGTAAAAATCATCCTTCTCATGTCCGCAATATCATAAAAAACTTAGATACCTCAAAGTCATGTGGGCCTGATCTCATCCCTGCATTAAGAAATGTTCAGCCGAGCTAGCCCCCATACTTTCCAAGCTCTACAATAAATGCCTTGCTGAATCTTGCTTCCCTAATAGCTGGAAGATGGCCTCTTGTGATACCAGTGTAACAAGAATTTACAAGAATTCTGGTGAAAGAACAGACCCTCTCAATTATCGCCCTATTAGTCTCCTCCCACTCTTCGCTAAAATTTTGAGACCTTAATTAATTAAGCACTAGTTCACCACCTCACAAAAGCAAATCCCTCTGACAAACAGTATGGATTCAGGCAATGTTGTTCTACTGCAGATATTTTAACAGTCATCTCTGAACACATTTACCATGTACTGGATAAGGCGGGCAAAGCCAGGGCTGTAGCCCTTGATATATCCAAGACTTTTGACAAAGTCTGGCATAAAGAGCTGCTAATTAAAATTAAATCGTATAGTATAACTGAACGTATACTAAATATAATTAGATCCTTCTTAGGCATTAGAAGCATACAGGTTATCATTGACGGACGTACATCCAAGCAGTATAACATTAATGCGAGAGTGCCTCAGGACTCCTAGGACCATTATTATTCCTGATATTTATAAACAACCTCCTTAATAATATTATGTCCGAGATGGGTATATTTGCTGATTATACAATGCTCTGTAATATGCATGAGGGGAGAACAGATGTACATAAATCAAAGACAATGGCAGAATTATTAGAAAACGACCTCCGGACTATAGTGGAATGTGGCTGTAAATGGATGGTACATTTAATGCTAGTAAAACTAAGCTGCTCTCCTTTAACAATTGAAAGACGCCTCTCCAACCCCCTATATCCATGAAAAATAGACCCTACCAGAGAATTCTACCTTCAAACTCCTCGGCCTAACATTTACGGGCAATATGAACTGAAACGATACAGAGAAGACATTGCAAAGGCTGCTGCAAAGAAGGTGGGTTCTCTCTATCGAGCTAGAAGACTACTCACGCTTGAGAGTATCCTGTACCTTTACAAGGTCACCATTCGCCAATGCATGGAGTATCGTTGCCACATCTGGGATGGTGCATCTACCACTGGTCTCTCCCTCTTAGATAAAGTCCAAAAAAGAGTTGTCAATCTAATCGATCCCACTTTATCAATTGTTGCTCCAGCCCGTCTCATCGCTGCAATGTTGCACCACTGTGCCCATTTTACAAATATTTTAATGGAATCTGTTCTGATGAACTTGTTTCACTTGTACCTCCTCGACATACATATCCCTGACAAACCTGCTTAGCAATAAGATCTCATCCCTTCACTGTTGTTGTCCCTAAATGCCAGAAAGCTTTCTATTCTAATAGTTTCTTCCTCAAACAGCTAGCTTCCCTGGCTGTACTGATATGGAGAAGTTTAAATGTAACATAAACAAATATCTTGTTAATCTTTCCTAGACATGGCCCCAAATAGTAACCCCTTACGTCCAAGTGGCGATATGCTTTGTAAAGGAGTGAACATGGAGTAAAAAAAAAAAAAACTATATAGAAATATATAACTTGTAAACAACTACTTGCCAGCAACAATTTTAAGTGTTATATTCGTTCAAAACATGGTAAAAAAATATCAATCCAAATTTTAGTTTAAATAATTTTATTAAAATTATTTATTTTATTTATTTATTTATTTTCAAATAAAAATATCAATCCAAAGATTAATCAAAATTGTGTACATATATAAAAAATATCAATCCAAATTTTAGTTTAAATAATTTTATTAAAAAAATTATTATTTATTTTATTTATTTTTAAATAAAGAATATCAATCTAAAGATTAATCAAAATTGTGTACATATATAAAAAAATACACTCTTGGTGACAAAACCGCTTGAATATACCAAGATGAAGGTTAAAGTATTACCATCTGAAAACTGTTCTTTTCTAAGTGAAGCTGGCCAGGGTCCTTAATTGGTGCTTGGTCCAATTTATTTCATTGGATATACAAGAAGTTGTAGTAGACTTAATGGTAGGTTAAGAGATGATAACCAATTTGCATTCAAGTAGTGTAAAAGAATGGGAATGAGAACTCTGGTGTGGAGAAAGTATATTTGGATGATGAGGCTGCCAAGTGAAGTATCATTTGGTAAATAACAACGGCTTGGATGAGAGAGATTTTTGTGATGTTATGAGGTACTGTGATGTTATGGGGTACTGTGATGTTATGGGGTATTCTACTGTAAGTAGTTGTGTAGTTGTATCCACATTATTAGTACATAATATATTAAAACATCCTCCTTTTTTAATTGTGTTCATATGGGTGTATGAAAATCTGAATTAATTTATTGATTAAAATCGTACTGTTTTTTGCTTTCTATATTAGTTGATTATTATTGTTTGTTTTTATGTAATGTCTTTTTTGTATGAGTCTGGTAATGATGATCTTTGTTGAGTAGTCATAGTTGTTTATATGTATTGTCCTTAAATGTGTCTGCTATGTTTATGACTCATGCAGATCTAGTTGTGTTTCTTTGGATTTTCTCCTCATTTAATGTTGTTTGTTGTCATTGTGGTGATTTGTTTCCTGACATTTGATATATTATCTTTCTTGGATCAGTGAAGTGTATTTTCTTCCTTACAACAGTTGTTGGCACAGCATATAGGTGAGTACAGCTATGATGGAGTCTTGCTCCATTTTTCAAATTTCCATTATATAGTTCCTTGAATTATCATCCTTCCAAACAATAGTTTCAGGTTTTGTTATTGACACATGTTGGCTTGGATATAGTGGTGCTACTGAGGTTGTTTATTTTCATTTCTGCATATTTTCCCTCTTTTTGTTATTAGTATTCTTCCTTCCCATGCTCTACTTAACTGAGTAGTGTGGTTGTTATAACCTGTCTGAATAGTAATTCACCAGGTGATAGTAATTTGTTGTCTATAGAGTTGTTCTGATCTGCAATAATGCTATTTGGATATCTCCTTTATCTTTGAGTCCTTTCTTGATTGTAAATTAATGAACTTCTCATATCCCTTGATGAAGCCATTCCTTCTGGTACAGTTGGTTGAGCTAGTTATATGCTTAATTCCCCATGAAGTGGTAAAACTTTGGAAAGTTTATCCTGTGTATTGTGGATTGTTGTTTATCCTTAATTTCAATGGGATGTCCGAACTTACTTCCCTATTCTCCATATTGATAACATTTCAAATTCACCCAATCTTGGCAAATGCAAAGATAGATATTTCGATTTAGTCAGCAGAATGAATCAGCAGAATTCCGTTAATGACTCGTTTATGAATGCAGATGTAATTATGAACTCATATAGTAATAAAGATAAACAGCTAATGTGTCTCAGCAAAGTAGACAAGATGAGCCAAAATGACTAAAAACAAAAACAGATACACTTGACTTTATGTGTTTATGAGTATCACCAAACATTTTAGCACAGTTATTTTTTTCAATGTATTGTTTTTCTTACAGGAAATATCAAAACTCATCAAGAGGTGTCTTTTTGAAGCTGATGGTAAAATCGTTTGAAACACAATGGACAGTATTCAGCAGCTAAGTCAATTGCATTTCCTCTGTTAGGAACTGGAGCAAAGACATTCCCTGATGAAATTTGCCGAACATTCTATCGGACTATACTTCATTTCTCCTTGGGCCAAGAAAATCATTGGAAAATGCTTACATTATTGTCACTCCAAGAGACCAACATCTCATAAAAGTAAGTGGAGAATTTTTCAAAAATATTAACAATTCCACTTCCTGATAATTCCAAAAGACAAACTGTAGAATCAAATTGACACTCTCCAGCATAAAATCCTCCCAAGTTCGATATACAAATATTGCTTAATTCCAGCAACAAGAAGTTTCCTAATAGATAATTCAATTCGGTGGGTATATATATTCAACCATAACGCTGTTTATTTTTAATCGTTTTCCCAATTTTTTTCCTCCCTGTGAATTGAATAAAACGCGATTTTAATCGCTTTATCATTCTTTGTTTTAATACTCCCTCAATACAGCTTTGAGAAGCGAGGGTCAAAACCGGTCAGCTGCCTCCTCATTTCTCTTTCTTTTGTATTCTGTTCCCTTTTTTCCCCGATTTTGGAGAGAAGATTAAAGGAATATATATATATATATATATATATATATATATATATATATATATATATATATATATATATATATGCATGTATGTGTGTATATATATATATATGCATGTGTGCGTGTATATATATATGCATGTATGTGTTTATATATATAAATATATATATATATGCATGTACGTGTGTATGTATGTGTGTATATATATGTGTATGTATGTGTGTATATATATATGCATGTATGTGTGCATATATATATGTGTATGTATGTGTGTGGTATATATATATATATGTGCATATATTCATGTATGTGTGTATATATATATATATATGCATGTGTGTATATATATATACATATATATGTATTAGTGATGGGACGGATGCCAAAATTTTTCCCGATTCCGATTCCGATTCCGTTCAAAATTTCCGATTCCGATCCGATTCCCGATTCCGATTCCGATTCTTGTAAAATTCATACATATTTAATTTAGAGATTTTTTTGTTTGTTTTTTCGTAAATTTTCAAATTATTACATAAACCCCTGGTTAATGTCCGCGTATATTTTATCTCACATGTTTGCCTTGTAATTGATTAAAAATTGTAACACAACAAAACATTTATTTTGATGTTAAAACAAAGCTATATTGTACCAGTTCGTATTTACTGTATAACATGTTACTTACATGAATAGTGGAAAATATTCGAAGATTGGTAGGCAAAATAAGAAAACGATGTAAGAACAATATATTTAACAACGCCACTTAGCAAAGCCACATCTCATTGTTACGAACGAATTTCTAAATAATAATATTACTATTATGAAAACCATTTTTAACGTGAGATTGCGTGAGCTTTCTGTGCTTTCTCTCGCAGCTAAATCCCTATTCCAAAATGAAATATTACTTTTATAGATTACGTGTTAGAACATTTTTTAATTGGCGGAAAGAAAAGCGATCATTTAGAATTTAGAGTGTAAGATCAGTTTCGAATATAAATTTAACGTAAAATGATCATCATTTCTGGCCATCCTAATTCTTTATGGATATTAACTAAAGTGTTTCCCACTAAATTAAGTTCGGTTTGCAACGTTGTAAAACCATGTGTAATCGCTTAAAAAGTAGACACCCTATCCCCAATAAGCGCACATAATTTAAAATTGGTAACACACTACAGCTCATGTTACGTTATATTTATTTGTGAAACTGACCGTCTATTTTAAATTCCTAATCGTTTTATATATATATATATATATATATACATATTTTATAATCATGAGTGTTTAGACAAATATGAAAAAAAAGAGCCTAAAAAAGGGGTGGTTTTTAGCCCTAAAAGTTCCCGGGGGGCGCAAACCAGAGTTTTGCCAGGGTCAGCGATACTGAATTTACATTTGCGACAATTGCCTTCACATTTTGGACAAGTTTCAGTAAAATCTAATGGACGGGAAAAAAGTTATGGGGCCAAAAGTGTCATTTTTGCCATTTTGGGCATTTTTGACCTCTTTTCAGCCCCTTGGGGAGCAACGAGAGTTTTCTTTAAAAAAACTCGATGTTGTGCACATCTACGTATTGGAGTACAACTTGTGGCAAAATTTCAGAAAAAAGTAATGGAGGTTATCCGGGAATCATCCGGACGAACGAACGGACGAACGCCACTGAAAACTATAGTCCCTGATAAATCGGGGGACCAACAAGGAATGGGCAAAATTGTGAAAAAGGCTTGGCCCTTTGATTTAATTTGAAATATGCTTCCAGTGTGATTTTCTTTGATTCTGCCGGTATTGTTTGTGTTTATACTTAAGGATTGCTACGACGGCGCCAATGCCGTCTGAAGCCGAGGCCTCCGTGAGATATATCACGGAGGCCTCGCTGAAGCCCGCCAATCTCACTCAAAAGTTGAGTTGAAGTATTATGGGGTAATAAACACCTTCGATGCCGTTGGTTTCGACAACAATACTTTTTCACACCCACTTGCCAAATTTCTCAAGGAGTTTAATATGAAAAGATTTCAAACGAATAGAGTTTTATTTTTATTTTCCTGGAGCCACATTGTCTGACACCGTCGCATTTTTCTCGGGTTTCGGAAAAGTTAAAAATATACATGAATATCTCACAATGAATTTATCAAAGTCTGGATAAAATAGATAAAGAGAAAACATTTAGAAATTTTTCAGATTGAAAAAGAAATTATATTTACATTTAAAGTCCCCCCTCATTGAAATTCTACTTTTGGACGATATTTGTAAACCCACTAAAAACCAAATTATTTTTAGATCTAGGATGAAGCTCTAAACTGTCTTCACGTATTAAAAAAGGGTGCTTGTGCGGTTTACACTATGTTAAAAAACGAAAAATAAAAAAAAAATATATATTCTACGTACTCGTTATGGAATGAAGTTCTCATAAAAAAATCACGTAATTTCATCAAATAGTTTTTATTTTATGCCGTAAAACGATTTGGGAAATTCAGAATCTTCCTAAAAAAACTGCGATAATTAGTCAAGGGAGCGTAAAACAAAAACTATTTAATGAAATTACGTGATTTTGTTATGAGAACTTCATTCTATAACGAGTACGTAGATCTATAGAGTGTAGTTTTACTAATAGTTTAAAATAAATAAATATTTATAATCGGTACAAGCAATTGAAAATTAACTTTTGAAAAATATTCAAATATAAATGTATATATTTTCGAATCGGAAATTATACACAAATTTTTCCGATTCCGATGCCGATTCCCCGAAAATTACCGATTTAACCGATTCCCGATTCCGATTCATCGGCACAACACTAATATGCATGTATGTGTGTATATATATATATACATGTATGTGTGTATATATATATATGCATGTGTGTATATAAATATGCAGGTATGTGTGTATATATATATATATATATGCATGTATGTGTATATATATATATATATATATATGTATGTGTATGTATATATATGTATGTGTATGTATATATATATATATATATGCATGTATGTGTATGTATGTATATATATATGTATGTATGTGTATTTATGTATATATATATATATATATATGAGTATGTATAATATATATATATGTATATGCATGTATGTGTATGTATATATATATATATATGTATATGCATGTATGTATGTATATATATATAAGCATGTATGTACATATATATATATTGTTCTATATATATATGCATGTTGTTCTATATATATATATATGCATGTATGTACATATATATATATATATATATATATGTATATAATATATATATATATATATGCATGTTGTTCTTGGCCTTCGGGCCGGGATAAAAGTTTAGTATCTGTTCTGAAGATGCTGCACTAAAAGTAATTTGTCCGAGTCAATGGAGGAGAAATCCTTACTACTGGGACAATTATTATTTTTGGTAACCAGAG
>NC_136511.1:92930999-92938408 GCF_053919585.1 Euprymna scolopes | reverse complement strand
ATATATATACATATATAGATATATATATATATATATACATATATATATATATATATATATATATAGATATATAGATATATATATATATATATACATATATATATATACATATATAGATATATATAGATATACATATATATATATACATATATAGATATATATAGATATACATATATATATATACATATATAGATATATATATATATACATATATATATATACATGTATAGATATATATATACATATATAGATATATATATATATATGCATATATATATTTGTATATGCATATATATGTGCATATATATATGCATATATATACATGTATATGCATATATATGCATATATATATGCATATATATGCATATATATCCATGTATATGCATATATATATATGCATATATATATATGCATATATATACATGTATATATAAAATAAAATTACTATAAGTTTAACAAGGTAATCAAAATGGTAGACTTAAAATATATTATAAATATTAAAGAGTCAATATTGACAAATAAAATAAACTCAGCCAGATGTAAAAGCTCAATTAAACCGAAAAGGAAATATAGCTTATAATGTGAACAAATGATTAATAAAACATGTTAAAAGACATCTTGAAAAAGAGTTAAAAGCATATTTAATTTTAAAAAAGGAAACACAAGATAAGTGGATAGTCCCTAATCGGCAGAGTTTCGAAGAAATACTCTCCTTCTCATCAGAGGGCAGGAATTTGCAAAATGCAGGATTGGATTTTGCATATAAAAGTATTTAATGTAACTACAAGTAAGTTAAAAAAAGGGTGAGGTAAGGGGAACAGGAGGCAAAAGAAAAATGATAAAAAGATTTCACATGAATGAATAGTCCGGTGAAGGGTTAAAATCCAAAAATGGTAAATCCAAAACGGTCGAATTTTAAATTTCAATCCAATGGGTAAATTCCAAATGGTCCAAAATAATCCAAAAGGCAGAGTTTCTTGGAAAAAAGCGCAAATGGAATGAATTCCAAATCATTAAAAGAAAAGCATTGGTGATAAAATTTAAAACACGTCGGTCAAAAATTAAGGTTTAAAAAAAAAAAAAAAAAAAAACGAAAAGCGGTTAAAGTTTAAATTTGAAAAGCAAGGTCAAACTGACCCAGCTTGCGTCAGCTTAGATATGCACGTGAAACTCCGCGGATTAAGGCCTATCCACTTATCTTGTGCTTTCTTTTTTTAAAATTAAATATGCTTTTAACTCTTTTTCAAGATATCTTTTAACATGTTTTATTAATCATTTGTTCATATATATATATATATATATATATATATAATAAATTCCACAGCCAAACAACGCCGCAGCCCACAAGAGCCATGACATATATATATATATATATATATATATATGATGGACTCTCCGTCGATTTTCGACATATGAGACTCCGACAATTGACCTGAAGATCTAGAACTCAGCGTGTCGACATTCACTTAGTGTATATATATATATATATATATATATAGAGAGAGAGAGAGAGAGAGAGAGAGAGAGAGAAAGAGAGAGAGAAAGAGAGAAATAAAAAGGAACAAACCGTAGTATGCGCTCATCAACGTTTTGTCTTTATTTCGAGACTTCGTTTGGGTGAATGAGATTAAGAAACAAACAATACCAGTACAAAATATTTGAAAATGTTTCACGTGCAAAGTGTGGCGTGAAACATTTTCAAACATTTTGTACTGGTATTTTTTGTTTCTTAATCTCATTCAGTGAATACTATTTCCATTGTTTTCATCATATATATATATATATATATATATATATATATATATATATATATATATATATATATATATAAAATAGTTTTGCTAATTCCTACCCTTTGATCAGAAGGAAAGTATTTCTTCGAAACTCCGTGGATTAAGGACTATCCACTTATCTAGTATTTCCCTTTCAGATTAAATATGTTTTTAACTCATTTCAAAGTGTTTTTTAACATGTTTTATTAACTGTTTGCTCATATTTATATATATATAACGAAAGAAAAACACACCTATACAAACCATTTGTAGAAGAGACTGTCTCATATATATATATATAAGAGACAGTCTCTTCTACAAATGGTTTGTATTGGAGTGTTTTTCTTTCTTTTTTTATTCATGTTAAACTTATTTATTCGTACCCATCACCATCGTTGAGGATTTGGAGCGCTCCTTCATGTGTGTTTTACATCTATGGTTGTGTGTGTGTGTGCATGTGTATATGCATATGTATGCATATGCGTTTATATGTGCCTCTATGTGTATATGTTTGCATGTGTGTGTACATGCATATGTATGTTTGCGTACATCAGTATGTATGTATTTATGTATGTATGCGTGCATGCATGTGTTTATTTCCATGTGTATGTGGGATGGAGAGTTTTCCCTAAGCGGTGGTGAAGGCGACCCCTCTAGGAGAAGCAAATCTGATTTGAAAAACCATAAAGCAGGAGACCAGTACCTGCATTAATCTGGTCTGCAGTTTGACTTGTTGCTAGATGTCAACAGTTTGAACCGAGAGAGAGAGAAATTCAGCTGTCATACAAAGCTAAAACTCTGTAACATAATCTTTATATAGATACTCCTTCACGCATTTTTTCTATAAAAAATAGTCCTGTGGCGATGGAAAAGTTGTGATGCATGTAGGCCTGAAATGATAGAAGCATGTAATAATTGATCTGCCATCATTATATTTGTCAATGTATGTATGTATGTATATGTGCATGTATGTGTTTATATATATATATATACATATGTGTATGTATATATATCTATGTGTATATGTATGTGTGTATATATGTTTGTTTGTGTGTGCATATGTATGTATATGTATGTGTAAGGGCGAATGAACTCTTTTCTGGGTCAACGGCCAACTAACACCGTGTATATTTGTGTGTGTGTGTATATGTGTATTGGGGTGGAGAGGGCTCCCGTAAGCCGTGGTGAAGGCAGCCTTTCTAGGAGAAGCAAATCTCTAATTTAAAAAACCATAAAGCGGAAGACCATTACCCGCATTAAGCTGGTCTGCAGTTTAATTTGTTGCTGGCTATCTTGCTCTTGCTTGTTGCTGGATCTCAACATTTTGAACCGAGAGAGAGACTTAGCTGTCCTACAAAGCTAAGACTCTGTAACATCATATTTGTATAGATACTCCCTCAGGCATTTGGGCTCATTGATTTTAAATGTCTGAGGGAGTGTCACTCGTCTGACAAGACGTTGCAATCATCATATGTATGTGTATGTATGCATATATGTGTATGTGTATAAATGCATATATGTGTATATGTATGTATACGTAGGTAAATGTATGTGTATGTATGTATGTATATGTGCATATATGTGTACGTATTTTTATGTGTATATGTATGTATATGTGTGTTTGTATTTGTATGTGTATATATGTGTATGCATGCGTGTGTGTATGTGTATCATGTATTGTGTATGTATTTATGTATGTATATATGTGTGTATGTTTATACATTTGTATGTGTATGTATGTGTGTATCTATATATTTATGTATACCAATGACCGTCTTCAGTGCCATGTCTGTTTGAGGGTGTGAATTAGTTTAGCAGGTCTAAAAAAAAAAAAAAAAAAAAAAAAGTCATTTTCGGGCTTATAGACTTTCAGTGTCTGAGGGAGTGGCACTCGTCTAACAAGACGTTGCAATCACTCAATCAATCATGTATATCTGTATACATCTATGTATGTCTCTCTCTCTCTCTATATATATGTAGAATAATCAAAAGAACTGTGTTAGTCAATAACACACAACAACAACAATGATAATAATAGCAGCAACACTTAACAAGGGTCCAGCTTATGCACAAGACAGACACCAGATTGAGCTGGACTGAGGGCTTGTATTTATGTACAAGCATATCCAATCAGGTGATTCAGCCAATTACAATCCAAAGAATAGACTGGCCCATGTGTGCACAATGGAATCTCCCATTGTGCCATAAATAGTTCTCCTCTTTTATAAGAAGTAACTTTAGTCTTTGTCAAGTTATCCACAACTTGAACGCTGACCGAAAGTCCACTACACAATCCAACATATATATATATATATATATATATATATATATATTATACAGCATTATCGCGTTGACACACTGGTTCTCGTCAGATCACGAAAGTTAAGCCACGTTGAGTACCAGCATATGGTAGTACCAGATAGGTGACCATTTGGGAATTCTAGGTGTTGTATGTGCTCTCCGCCTATCTCGGCATTTGTTTCCAGTTGTCCTGAACATACACTCCACTTGCCACTGGTATTTAACAATGTTGACTCAGGAGAGGCATGATTGGAGATAGCGCACCTCCTGCCACAAAATATTTCATGCGCAGTCACCTCTACGGTGGGTATCCATAGTCTGTCAAAGACTGAAGTAAAACCAACACAAAGTCAAGTATCTGCAGAATGTCTTCTTGGTTCCTCCTCTTCTCTTTTCTCTCTCCCAACAATCGAACACAGCATATAATAACAAAACTCTAAAGCACGTCTGACAGCACTGACTTCTGCCAACAGTCTGCCCCCCCTCTTAATAACACAGGCTTTTTATATCGCAAAATCGTTCACCTCTATTTGCATATTCTTCTAACTCACGTGATCACTACTCTATAAATAAGAGTCTTGACCATTTCTTTTCTTTCTTTTTATTTATTTTTGGTGACCGACCCGCACGTGGTCTATCCAGGTAAGTCACGCATTTCTCCACACTCCCCCCTGATCTCATGATCACAAACAGGACATGCGGGCAATCGTCGTTGGCGGGTACTCCTTCGAAGAAGCACTTCCTCATTGCTGTTTTCTTCATTACCACCATCATTACTACCAGTCTGTTCCATTATCCCGTCTCGTGGTTCCATAGGCGGTGTCTCACAATCAGGGCAGGGGGGCAGTATCCGTCTTTGTCGGGTACTTCTCCGAAGAATCGGAGGCGTCATCTCCTCGGTATGCTCCATCATCCCTTCTCGCGGGGTTTCGCAATCACGGGGGGTGGGCAGTATTCGTCTCTGTCGAGTATTTCGATGAGGCATTACTTCCTTGTGTCCATCGCTCTCCTCACTATTGTCATCAGTATGTCCCATCATTCCCTCATCTGGTTCTGTTGGTGGTGTTTCTATGCTCACCTGAAGGGGCAGTAAGTGATCAGGATCATCTCTGAACGGTGTGTGATCCTCCTCATCGTCCTCAGAATCAGAAGAGGTATAACAAGGGCGGATATCTTTTACGTGACGTGGTATGCCACCAATCAACATGGTCTGAGGACTTATGATTTCGTCTATTTTTCCCTGGAAAAATTTCGTAGTGCACCCAGCATTTGGGGGTTTTATCCAAACAAGGTCTCCCACCTGATATGGTGTATTGACAACACTCACCACTGATGGTATGGCATCAACTCCTTTCACACGCTGTTCATATTGGTAAATCCCATTGGCTGGTGCAGTTGCTGGTGTTGCATTGTCCTTGGGTGTTATATTATACCAGTACACAGCTTCTGGAATAGAGCACTGCGTCCTGGCTGCAATTCTTTTGATGGTGCGGTGACACCGTTCTGCTATACCATTACCCTCGGGATAATATGCACACCGATAATGCATTTTAATCCCCCATTCGTGCACGAATTTCTGAAATTCTTGACATCGAAATGTGGCGGCATTATCAGTCAGAATTTCAATCGGGGCACAACGTTCAAAAAAGACGGCTCTCAACTGTTGTATAATGCTGGCTGCATCCTGTCGTGTCAACAGGCGCCATATTGTGAAACGCGTCGGGCCACAATCCGTCATGGTCAAAAAATGTTTGCCCCCATAATGTGTTATGTCCATCCCTACTCGCTGCCAGTTGCCCTCCACCTCGAGCTTCCCTTTTTGCCATTGGGATGGTGCCGGATCAATTCTCTGACACTCTTCACACGAACGTATGGCTGCTTTCACTGATGCTTTTGTAGTTGCAGGGCATACTCTTCGGACAAAATATGCAGTCCTCTGAATTCCAGGATGTCCAATTTGCTGGTGTATCATACGGATCTGGTCAGGTGTTAATTGATCCGTTACAGTCGCGCATGTTTGTTGTTGAAGATCGGATCCCTGCCTCATTGCATCGATCCACCTCTTTGGTACTCGAGTCAAGCTATCAGCCAAATTCTGCATCGACGAGACTAACGTAATGTCTACCTGCAAGCTGTATTCGTCAACTAGACGCTTAATTATTGCTAGTCTCCTTCGTACTAGCATTTCACTTGCAGCTCTAGTCTTAACTCGAGCCTTTCCAGTCAAGGTGTCGGTTAACCAATGGTAAACACACAATGAGTCAGTGTGGAGATGCACAACATTAGTCTGCCATTGCAATGCGAGATTAAGACCTTTTAACGTGGCATCAAGTTCTGCCAAATTTATATGTTGGGCATCATTTTTCGGACGAAGCCAGCATGCATCTTCCACAACAACACCTAGTTGCTCCAACACGACACCTGTAGCCAACGAACTTGCATCAACCCATGCATTTAGTTCGTTTCCAGACACTTGCCACTCACCCCGGGCAGGGTCATTCCTATGCACTCTGGACAACATTTCAGCCATCATTTGTTGGAGAGAATCATCATCCGCAACATTGTCCCATCCTTTTGTTACTGTAGTCACTCGTCTTTTCACCACTCCTGTTGCCGATCGGAGCCATCCACAGACAGGTAGATGTCCTACCAATTTACCACAGATAGAAAACACAGTACGTCTTGTTAATACATTTGGTAACTTTGGAAGTGGGCTCCCTCGTTTCCATCGCAACGTATTGCCCTCCTCCCAGACCTCGAGGCCTAGCACGGGCACTCCATCCTTTAGGCGCTTAGGGTCTTTGCTTATTAACCCAAACGCTTTCAGTTTTATTCGAACTGCATCCGCAGACATTATGTCCTCATTAACATAGATGTCATCTATGTAGGCTGAAGCAGCTTTTGCTGTGGTCTCATCCTGCATCAAAACAGTTTTAATAATGGTTGTCATAATCAAGGGTGCTACGTTTAGGCCAAAACCCAAACGTGTCAAACAATATAGTTTTCCCTTGAGTAGTACTGTCTGAAACGGCCATAATGACTCATGGACACGTATCTGCAGGTAGGCCCTCTTTAGATCCAGAAGTGCTACATTGCTCCCTTTTTGACGCCACTCTCTCAGTTTAGCAGCGCACACATCTGCGTTTCCGGTAAACGCATCAACATGCCGATTCAACTCTCGGTAATCCATTACGGGACGAATTTTTTCTTTGGTAGGTTGTTCAACAGCCATGAGCGGAATTAATCCCTTGGGTGGTCCCAGACGTTCCTGTGGGTATGGTATTAACCAACCGTTGTCAATCCACATCTGAAGTTCTTCTTCATATGCGGCCCTAT
>NC_136511.1:92895999-92925999 GCF_053919585.1 Euprymna scolopes | reverse complement strand
TTTTTAGACTCCATTTTATCACCTCCTATTCTTATTTTTACACACCATCTTTTAAGTTACTATGCTATTTTATCCCAATTCAGTTATTTCTAATTTAAAAAAAAAAAAAAAAATTCTTTCGTAATCTCGTGTCATTTTATTTACCGCTATCACCGCTATATTTCAAAACACAATTTAAAAAATTTTTTTTTTAATCTCTACGATATTTTAACTTTTAGACGTAATCCACTACACTAGTTTACTCTAATTTATTTTTTCTCTCATAAAATGTATATATATGTATATATGACATCTAATTTACACAAGGAAAACACGTTGCTCTCCCCCATCATTATATATAACCCCAATCCTCCGACCCTCTCGTCAATGACCATCCCTCTTGAAGAAGCCCGCATAAATCGGGCGAAACGTTGAGTATCCAGGTCCTTCCACCTCCATTTTATTTCATATCGTCGGATTTAATCCAGCTCAACAATCATATATATATGTGTGTGTGTGTGTCTTGTATATATATATGTGTCTGAATTTGTGTATTATCTAGTGGTATAACATGGACTGTGTGGTTATATAATGTGTTTATTGATGTATATATATAATTAATGTGCCTATTTATCATCTAGAGATGGTCTAAAACAATATCTAATACTCGCAGCCAATCAGAACTTGGAAAATGAACTTATATAATGGACTATTCCAGCCTTTTTAGCCTTTTGTTCAGTTTGTTTGTTTGTAGATCAATTGGTCATATAGTTGAGCACTAACTACTAAATTCAGTATGCCACTGCAAACAGGATGCATGGATTCTGAAGATTGCCTTGTCAAGGCAGGGATCTCTGCCAGCTCATTCAAAACATATGCTGTCATATTTGCAAGTGAGAAGCTGAAAAAATGATAGATGTACAAATGATGGATTACATCATGCTAAAAGAACTAGGGGCTATATAAATAAGAGAACTAGGGGCTATATAAATGAGAGAACTAGGGGCTATATAAATGAGAGAACTAGGGGCTATATAAATGAGAGAACTAGGGGCTATATAAATGAGAGAACTAGGGGCTATATAAATGAGAGAACTAGGGGCTATATAAATGAGAGAACTAGGGGCTATATAAATGAGAAACCTTGTCAATATTTAATCAATCAAAAAGAGCTTTCTACTAAGGCAACCTTTGCTAAGGCAGCAGCAGTCAAACTACTCCAGCTCCATTTCGAATTGATCCCCACAACAATTACACAATTCTGAATTTATTGGAAAGTGTTCACCAAAATGATAGGTATGCCAACATCTCAGCCCAACATCCAGCTGTATAATTCTGTCTAGAATGCCAAGGTCAATAGTCACTTTAAATTCTTTACCACTAACCCAGACAAGCTATGAAAGGCATTGGTCTCTTAGGTCAAATTCTATCATTTATTTACTCAATTTTGCCTCTATATTACAGAATGTACTGAGCAAGGAAACATTGGGATTAGCAATGTTCCAACAGACTTTTTGTTTTCATCATATTTAACTAAACAAAGGGCCACAAGCCAAAATGAAGTAATGGAAATAGACATGTATATTTTCACCAAATCTGCATTCCAGACAAGTGAAACACATCCCTGACAACTACAGAATGAAGGTAAAGATTTTCCTTGATAGTGAGGGCCACTGTATGTCTAGAGAGGCCAAGGAATTTGTTGAACATGGGACTTAGAATGAATAACATAGTTCCATCAAGAAAAATAGTTTGGGCTGTGCGAGATTTTACACGTGTATGTCAGGGATGTCTATGAAATTTGAGGTTAATGGAAGAATCAAAGAAATCCAGTTATATCAGAAAGATAGAATGTGTGTATGTGGGAATACTGCCTGGAGGTTTTCCAAACTCTGTAGCAATATTGACAGCTCAAGCAAATATTGCAATACAACAGCTCAAGTGCAGGAATCAACCCAAGTCATTCTAAAACCCACTCTTTTGCCCCAGTGTAAGTAAACATTAGCAGGTTTAAGGATAGGCTCTTAGAGAATTTTGCCAAAACAGCATTCAAACATAGGGTATTCCTATCTATGTTTGGCGCTATTGTCCATATTCACCTTAAAGAGGAAGCAGTTCCTAAAGTTAGACTCAATCCAATTCCTATGCTTTATCATTCTAAGGAGCAACTACGAATAATGGCAAAAAAGATATTCTTATTCTAGTGTCCATTGGTATCCTGATTAGTGTAACGCGAATCACTGTGAAAAGGAAATGAAAGTCAAGAAGTGGACTATCAGCTTTTAAACTCTCAATATAAAGGAAAGGCATACCACACTATTAATGCCAATTAAAATGTCATTACAGGAATCACTCAACACTAAGGAAATTGTCTTGAATGCAATGGATGGTTATAACTATCTTCAAAAAATTTGCTTAATTCTTTCTTTATTCCAAAGAACATAATTGATGCAATGTCTTCATTTGGACACATTTTCTAATTAACATAATGTTATTTTCAAGATTTTGTCAAACCAAATTCATACTTCATTTGGAATTAAAATTTTGAGAATGCATTTTTCAAATTTATGCAAATCACTATGAATTTGATAAAGGCTATTAATATGACACTATTGGTGTCATGAATGCATGCAGCGAGGTGCATATTGCGGTGAGAGGGGGTGTTTGACCGGACAGAATAGAGGAAGAGAGGGCAGAAGAGGGGGTGTTGATGTCTGATTGGGACAAAACAGAAATGTCTATGGGATTTTGACAAGAAAAGAGAAAAAAAACAAATAATAATGTTTTTATCTCATTGTCGTTATATATCTGTTAACATGAAAGATTGTTTTTAAAACCTCTGTTGAGAGGTATGAAGAAATCCAGAGATCCTTAGCTGATTAAGGCTGACAACTTAGAATGGGGGTCAAGGGTAAGGGTTGTTGCCAAGCATTGTTCGACCTGGAATGACTAATCACTCCTAATTTGATAAGTAAAAACCTCAGTGCAAATGAGGGTTAAAATTTGGTAGAGATAAGCTCTAAGAGGAAGAAAGAAAGGGTGTTTGTAACCACTCTCTGAAGGAGAGGTAGGGAAAAGGGGTTGGATTTAGAAAAAGGAATTATAAAAAGAGTAGAGTTGTAGCCAGCAAACTGAACGGCTGGGCTGGTCAAGCGCTCCCGATTTGGGAGCCCTCAGGGCTTGATGTTATGATGTTAACTAGCCTGTGTTAATGGGAAATCTGTGACTTTACTGGTCTGGTCTTACATCATTTCACTGCTATAGTCAGTCACCTCAATTTAAACAATAGCTGTTATGAAGTAATGAAATTAATAAATAGTTTGTTATTGTTATAAACCGGAGTTCTGTTTGTTTGTTGTGAGGACTCTTCATTTTGCAGCAAGCCGCAAGGACCAGCAGAGTGATTGATGTACCCGGAGACTACCTACACAGAGTAAGAGATGATTCGATCGAGAGGCAAAGCGCCCCATCATGAAAACACAGTGGGTGAAGAAAATCAACAGGCCAACTTGTGACGGGACAATGTACGATCGAAAGAACACCTGTCATATTGGGTGGAATCCGATGAGGTTAAGGACACCCGGTGTGGTTGGTGCAGTATCGGTCTCGTCATATTAAAATCTTTGATATTAACAGAGCTATTGGCCTTGATCCAGACTGGAGTAAAGAAGGCATGGCTCTCCTGCAATAATTAGAGCATTGCATATGTTTCACCAAGAAAACGCCAGCCTGTTGCTCTGAGGGACATTGTATTTGTAGAAAGCAGATTTTGCACATGCAGAGCGCTGATATATTGAAGGTAAAGAGGTGAGAAATTCTTGGGCTTTAGATAAATGCTGAATATTGGATTGTCCTAACGTAATAGTAGTAACACACACTTATTTGGTGATAAGAATGTTAGTAAGCTGAAATAGAACTCATTCAGATATTTTCGCAATCCAGCACTATTCCAAAAAGTTGCCCACGAGTTTTGATGCCATCTCTCACAATCTAGTTTCTACATGGATGATCTTACATCTCTAATCTCCACACATTTTTCCTCTGAAGACATTTATCTTATAGACAAAATAAATGCCATCAAATCTGTAGAGGTGGAATCGAACCCAAGACGCCCAGTTACAAGACCAGAGTGGTCTTGGCGTCACACCCCCATAGAAATAGACTCACCCGCAAGACATTCCCGGCAATGAGTGTGTTTCAAATATACGTCGTCTTGCCGACACTTTACAAAGTCATGACTGATTATAGGGACAAGATATGTGTACCAGGCCAAAATAATCTGTTAAATTTGATTAACATGTGTTCTCTTAATAAACCAGAAATCCACACCAGTCATCAAAGAAACAAGTGCCCACATGTTTGTGCCTTGTGTGGCTGGACATAAAAACGACAACTATAATGAACTTACCTTCAGTTTCTCCTGAAACTGTAGATGTTTTTTTGCAGAGCTGAAAAAACTTGCAATCCTGTTTGGTGGTGGGATATTAGTGTAGTTTCGGGGTCAGAGGTACTGCTTGACACGACTTTGGTTTGGTCTGAATGTGGCACCGCAGATCATCAAGAATGAATGGGGTGCTGTCCCAGGAAAACACCATTGAGGACACAACATCAGCCTACATTGACAATGTGCACATCAATGAGGAGGTACAGTCTGTGCCAGAGAAAAATTAGCTCAGTTTGACCGATGAGTGCAAGGATACTGAACGTCTGAAAGATGGAGCTCGCGTATTGGGGGTTGGACATCTATGAGGAAGAAAGCACCCTACGATGGAGGCATAGCAGTGGGATTCCAGGCATCCCTGACGTTATTACATGGCGGACCATTTTTTGCTTGTGTGGTAAACTTGTTGGTCACCTACCAGCCTGTGGCTGGCTCCATGCAACTGTGGGTGTTATTAAATGTAGAGTGAATTTGGTGACCACAGGTTGGAACGATGTACCTAATGATGCCCTCCTAACTTAATGCTAATGGAACCTCTGGAGAGAGTGAATGAGAAGGATCCTGCCCTTGGGGAGTTGTGCGTTGATGTTGACGATGTAAATGTGTGGGTCAACGCCAGTTCATTGGTGTTGGGAGTCTCATTAGAGAAAAGAGGAAATGTGTTTGAGGACGCATGTCAGTTGCGACCCGTAAGTGATACGCAGTACATCAACCCGGCAGAATTCGATGTTATTGTATAAATCTGGCGCTGCAATGGCAGTCGAAAAAATTGCACCTGTACACAAATTCTCTGTCTGAGTCTGACACATTTTCAGGACGAACAAGAATACGTCCTAAGGCGGCCAGTGAATTTTTGATTTGGTGAAGACTAGTCACACTGAAGAGTCTAGTCTCTGAGTACGGGCTATCGGTGAGTGTAATGCTGTAATTGTGCTGATCAATTAACCCATGTGCCACACAAATGGTACGAAGCCGTGAAAATGGGCCTGGAGCACACTGTTCAATCTTGTGCAGTTGGATTATCAAAGGGAGATAATCCATATTCACAACATTCTCTCCCACCAAATTTCTTACTTATAGGAAAGAAAGTCCCTTAAATGTGCAGGCTCCCTACGAGCTCGCAGTCATCATCTCGGCAGTCCATGATTCAGGGTCGGAGTACATAAACAGTTAGGCTCTTCAATGCGAGCCTGTATGTGGACCCTAAAATACCTTGCTGCAAAATGTTTTCTTCTTAGAGGAGCAGTCCATTCCATGTCAGAGTCAGTCCCTGGATGAACACGTTTTTCTGGTGCTAGTCCTTCATCTGTCAGGGATCCAGGTGTTGGCCCATCCGAAGTGTCTGATGGAGCCCAAACAGAGAGTTATTAGACCTCGTGTCTGGAGCATTTGTGGCAGTATACAATAGGGATTGTATGGCGTATAATGCAACATGAAGGAGATTTTCCCAATTATCAATCGAACAATGCAGCCAATTGAACTGTCTCCCTAATAATGCCATTATGTCTTTCGCATTGGTTGTTACCCTTAGGGTTGTAGCGAGTTGTCTGGCTTATGGCTACTCTTCATTCCTGTAGAAATTGTTGAAGCTGCTTTGACATGAAAGAAGCTCCGTCGATCCGAATGTATATAGGCAGGGACTCCAAAGACAGTGAATAATGAACAGAGCCGATATGTCTGAGCAAGGGAAGGCAAAAAGGAAACCATTAATATTTGTCGACAACAGTTAATATATATCGGGTCTTTATTTTGCTTGGTAGCAGTTCTTTAAAATCAAGATTTAGTTTTTTGCACGGTTGTGTTGCTTTTTTTTAAAACGTCAGGCTTTATTTCAGCATACATTCGGTAGGAATTTGTAATTCTTTTTACCTCCTTCACTGTGAAAAGCGATTTCCTACGCCTCACAGCATGAATCATTCGAGTAATGCCCGGGTGCCAGAGATTGTTATTTAGCGTTTGGAGTTTGTCCTCGCTTGATGCCGTACAGCATACGCTTGACAGTGTATCAGCTGTTAAGTTTTCTCTACCGGGTTGGTAGCTGACGACGAAAGAGAAACATGATAGTTCAATTCTTCACATTTTCTCATTTTTTATTTTGCTTTCAGTCTTAGAGTTAAACATAAAAACAACTAATTTATGGTCAGTAATAATTTTAGAGTGGCGTCCAATCAAGTAGTGCCACCATTTTTTTAATGTCTCAACTATAGCATAGGCTTCCTTTTCAATCACGGGGTGTTGTCTTTCAGCCCGTGAGAGGGTCCTTGAAAAAAAGGGTACAGGACGATTAGCTTGTCTCAAAGAAGCAACAATATCAGTTTGATGCATCTGTTTCCACAACCAGAGGAATATTCTGGTCTATTCTGGTAATTGCTGATTTTGCAATATCTTTTTTCAGTCCCTCAAATGCCTGTACAGCTTGACAGGACAGAAGAAACGTCTCTACTTGTTTATCTCAGAGTCAATAAATCTTTTTATTATTATTAGAAAAACGTCTGCTTTTCATTATTATGGGTTTGCAGTTTTCAGTTAGGTTTTCAAAAAGTTATGGGTACTGAATTTTTGCTGTCACCAATCCACAAATTTTTAATGCATGTATTGAATCGCCAAACAGAATTTCAATCTGCAAGTGTTGTTGCAAAAAATCGTGTCCTAGTATTATTTCACAACAAAGGCTTTTCATCACGGATAATTTAGTGGTTTTATAGGAGACATCATTAAATAGTGAGTCCACTAAACAATAACCACTTGCTTGTGTAGACAATGATGCGTTTGCCATTTTTACTTTTCTGGGGACAGGGGCGAAATACAATTTGTTGGTTTTTACCAAGCTTTCTTTAATAAAATTTTCTGAGCTGCCAGTATCGAGCAAGGCATTCACAGAATTTTTGCTTTTACAATAGTTTTTGAAAGGCAGTTTGGAGTGGCAGTTAAAGTTGCAGATGTATTTTGGAGAGTGATTTTGTATCAAATTTTAGAAGATTTGCATACCTTTGAAAAATGACCAAGTTTTACACATTTATAACAACGAGCGTTTCTAACAGGGCATGAAGCTCATAGGTGTTTAGACAAGCCACAAAAATAGCAGATCTCCTTTTTTAAAGTGGCAATGACCGACTGTTTTTGAAACTTCATTGGACTATTGTCATGAATAGGGGGGTAGTATGAACAGGTGCGTTTAGAGCAGTGCTCACTGTGTCTAGCTGTAAATAAGAACTAGACTGCTGTATAGTACGTTCGATCATATTAGCTTGCTCGTAAGCTGTTCTAAGTGTAAGAATCTTATTTTCAAGAAGACGTCTTACTTGAGCATTACGTTAATGAAGGCGTCCAATGCAATCTTTTCCCAGTGTCTGAAGGCTCTTAAGGAAATTTTTTCTTTTTCTTAAACTGGGATCAGGATAAGGGTTAATGGGTATATATTAGTCAATATGATTAGAGCGTAGTAAACATAAGTAGTGGAAATTTCGTAAATTGAATTACTTAGCGGGACGGTTCATCAAGAACTTGTTTTGAAGACAATCAGATTGTAGTCATTTACTGAAGGTGGATGGTGGGAGGTGGGTGTAGAATCAAATTAACACTTACTGTAGCATAAAATGTTGCAATATTTAATTTATAAATATTTCTTAATTGAAGCAAGAAATTTCCTAATAAATTATCCATTTATAAACTAGCAGCCAATCAAAACTCACAAAATGGACTTGCCTACCTGAGCATAATGTAACATTCCAGCCATAAATCATATTTTCAGTGTTTTTTCCAGTTTAATATGCAGCTCAATTGATCATGCAAAATTTAATACTACAAAAAGGTGCATGTAATATTAACAAAAAGATAATCTTTTGTTAAATGCTCACAATATTCTCATCACTTATCCTATTTATTCTGCCTCACATTCTTTGTCCACCATTTTAAATCTTAAAAGAGTGCAGTTAAAAAAAAGGAACATTGGTATTGTATACTTGTTGATCCATATGTTGTACATGAGTATACCCTCAACTAACTGTGAAGATAAATCAATGTTTTAAATGTCTTTGGCAAGGTCCGTTCATCGGGGGGGGGGGATACTCAGATAGCATGCGTTGGTTGCCTTTTAGACATCAACCGATACTCTTTGCGTGAGTCGATTTATATGTAAATTTTAGCTTAACTCTCGCTTGATCTCTTCTCTGCTACAGGGCTCCCCACCAAGAACGGTTGTGAGAATATCACCACCGTTTGACACTGATACGTCTGTAACAGGAGGTGATCGTAGAATTTAGGTACAGTAATCTCTTGCGAGTTTCTTGGGCCAGTAAACTGTTCTCCCTGCTAGTTTTGTATGGTTGAGTTGCTTGTTCAGTTGTTTTTATTGGTGACTGTAAAGGGTTGAAAATGCCTGTGTCAGGCACATACAACACGGTGGTTTCACTCAATATGGGTTTTCTTTAATCTGTCCACAGACACAGTCTCGGTGCGACCATTTATATTCAGCTTGAAATATTTTTTCCCTGCCAAAACTTTGATGGCCCCAGATAGGGAGGGCTCAGAGGTCCACAAACCACGTCATTTTGAATGAATACATGAATCCATTTATCCATATCTCTTGGGACATGTGCTGAAATCATTTGTGGATGGGGACATCGGGGAGGTAGTCTTGAAAAATATGTCCAAAGCCGTGAGACGTACGACGAGATGTCTGTGTTGGATGAAATTTTCAGGTGTGAACATTGTACCAGGTAAAGTCAGGTTAGTGCCATACAGCAGTTCTGCAGAGGATTAGCCTAAATCTGATTTAATGTCGGTACAACAGCTGAGTAGACAATGGGTAGCATTTCTGACCAAAACCGTGTCTCTGGGGAAGCACGCAAAGCTGCCTTGAGTTGCCTATGAAACTGCTCCACCATTCCGTTTGAAGCCGGATGATAACTGGTTGTGTGAATATGCTGGGCACCTAATATTCGTGATAACTCATGAAAGAGAGAAGCTTCAAACTGTCAACTGCGATTAGTTGTTACTTATTCAAGTACACCGAAACGAGCAATCCAAGATGAAACAAAAGATTTTGCAATGGTTTCGGCAGAGGTGTTGATTATTGGTGTGGCTTCAGGTCAGCAGGAGAAACGTTCTACACATGTCAATATATATGAATAGCCAGAACTCACCAGCCATGGTCCAAGGATATCTATGTCGAAAACATGCTTCGGGAAAAAGGAAACGTTTCAGTGTAGCTCGGAAATGTCAGTGAACCTTGGAGTGTTGGCACTGAAGGCAAGCGCAGACCCACCTCGGTTATGATTCGTCTCATATTTGGCCAGAAAAAATAGGCTGTGACAAGCTTTACTGATGCCACAATACTCGGGTGAGAAAGTGTGTGCAGTGCCTTAAAAAACGTGTTTTGGTGTCGTTCAGGTACCAGAGGTCTAGGAGCCCTCGTGGCAGTGTCGCAGAGTATAGTCCTCTCCAAGTCGGGGAGTGGAAAGTAGGAAAATTTGCAGTAAGAATATTTTTTAATGTTAAGTCTAAATTTCTCAAGGCCGTTTTGTCCCATGTTATATCTTTAAGATTAATGGAGGCAGAAGTTGTGAGGGCATTCACCGGTATTCGGGACAGTGCATTGGCTGGTACGTTTTCTGTTCCGGGAATATGTCTAATATCACTGGTAAATTGCGATATATAGTCTAAATGACGGAAAACTCAAGGCGAATGCTTATCCGATTTGGCTGATAAGGCGAACGTGAGTGGCTTGTGATCCGTCCTTCAAGCTTGAAAGTGTCAGACAGACAGATATATTGCCAGTAGTTCTCAGTTAAAAGTGCTGTAGCGCCGTTCAACAGGTTTGAGCTGGCAAGAGAAAAAAGCAAGTGGTCAGGTAACTCCATCTGTGGAATGCTGGAGAACTGATCCAATGGCAGTTGGAAGCATCTACTGTCAATGACAAAAGAGCGTCTGGTACAGGGTGTGCCAAAAAGGAATGGAAGCTAATTCCTTTTTTACTAACTCAAATGAATTTAACGCCTATTCAGTTAGCTGTATTTGAGCATTTGTTTTTTTTGGAGGAGGGGGTCTTTCAACAAATTGGTTAAAGGGAGAAGTTTGTGGGCACTAAGGTATAAACCTTCTATAAAAGTTTACCATGCCAAGGAATTTGCATAATTGTTGTAATGTAGTGGGCTGTGATATTTGCTGAATCGCGTCAACTTTTTTTGGTAGCGGTTGAATACCCCTTTCGTCGATTGAGTGACTTAGAAATTTGAGAGAATTTTGTCCAAACACATTTTTCTGCATTTATACGTACATTATATGTATGGAGTCATTCAAAAAGTAAGATGTTTCACATAGTTCTCTTCCACGTCACTTGCAACCAACAAACCATTGATGTATGCAAATACAAAGTCCAAACCTCGGACAACCTCATCGATAAATCTCTGGAAGGGGCTGGTCATGTTTCGGAGGCCAAACAGCATAAAAAGGAACTCGGAGTTCCCAAATGGAGTGGTTATCATTGTCTTCGGGATGTCCTCCGGGTTCATGAGAATTTGGTGGTATGCCTGGATTAGATTGATCTTACTGAACCTAGTGCACCCCTGCAGATTAGCTGAAAAGTCTTGTAGGTTTGGAACTGAATATCTCTCCGGAACCATGGCCGAATTTAGTCTGTGATAGTCCCCTACAGGACGAAAATCTGTTTCACCCTTCTGTACTAGATAAAAAGATACCCATGAGCTTCTTGAAGGTGGATTAACCCAAGTTTAAGCATGTCGAATTTGACCTTTGCCTTCTTTAGGTGGTCGAGTGCGAGTTGTCTCGGACAAGAAAAAATAGGGGACCCCGATGTGGGGATATGATGTGCTGTCAAATACACCACTTTTGTGGAAGTAAACATAGGATCCACTAGTTCAGGGTAGGAGGCTAGGAGATTGTGAAACTGATCGCTGGTTGAAGCAGTCAAATTTTGGGGACCATATACAGTGTTTGCTTGGGGATGTGCCGGAACACACAGAGGCATTGCATTCTCCATGAGTCCCCGCCTTTTTACATCGACTATCCAGTCAAACTGATCTAGGAAAATCGGCCCCTAAGATCAGATAGGGTAGGTCAGCTATTATGAAATCCCAGTAAAACACTTGGCGAAATTTGAAATCGAAGGTCAAGGAAATTTGCCCATGTGTGTCAATTACTGGTAAGTATGTCCAATTTCTCTGGTTTCTTTGGAACCAGGCGTTATGGCTAGAAGACCCTGTGTCCACCATGAACAACTTGTTCGACATGTAATCTTTTACAAACATTGCACAATTTCGGAAACTCTCACCGGATGCACTTGATGTGCTCAGGTCCACCGTGCTTCGTTTCCCTGGTTGAAAGAGCAGGGTGGTCGCTACTGACATGCCCTGTCACCGCATTTGAAGTATTTGAAGTGATACCAGCAAAATCCAATATTTTGGTTGTTTCAGGGTTGAGAAAAATTTTTATATTTTACACGAGGGACTCTCCTGTCACGCCAAAATACATCCAGCTTATTTTATAAAGCGTTGATTTTCTCTAGCACTTTGTTGTAATTTGGTTGCTGCTTAGTCCCAGCAGCTGCTACCGTATGACTTGACAAGAGTTGTTGATTGGGTTTTGGTGAGAATTCCAATATTTTTTCTGCCATGGTTGCCAGTTGTTCGGCAGTTTCTATTTCCAAGTTCGGGGCCAATATTGCCTGGACTTCAGGAGGCAAATGAAAAAAATTTTTTTAATAATTGCTGAGTCTCCAACCAAGGAGTCGGAGAGTTCCTTTAAGTGCCTTAAAAATTCAGTTGGTTAGCCTGTCACCCAGGTGTTCATCTTGCATTAGTGCTAGGAATTTTCTCTCCACTGAAGCAGTGTTTCGTTTTAGCACTTCTGTTTTTAAGGCTTCGTATGTCATTCCTGGAAGTGGGGGAGTTATTATATTCCAAACTGTTTTAGCTAATGGTGCCGGCATGCCACAGCACAAAATGTGTAGCTGATTATGTTGGAGGACATCGTGAATTTCAAAAAAAGGCATTCACTTGTGCAAAGCATAATTTCACATCTTCTGCGAAAGACAGTAGAGATATAAAGCTTTTTTTTTCTTTTTTGCAGTAAAAAAACAAAAAAACAAAAAACAAACAACGAACGTACCAAATGAACAAAAGAAAATGTTATGGACTAGCTGTCCAAAAGAAATTTGCACACAAATTTTTTTTTTTTTTAATTTTTTTTTTTAAAATATAAAATGTTACAATTGATAAATAATACTAAAAGGAAAAATCGTGTGAGTGTATAAAACTAAAAGCAAATTGTTAGACGTTCTTCAAAATTTTCTTTGAATAAAGTAATAAAGTTTCAACAAGAGGACAAAAATTCTTTTGTAGTAATTTTTGAATTAAAGGAAAAAATATTATCAACATTAAAGCAAAATATTCAATGTAGTTTAAGTTAAGACTTATAACAATGAATAATTTGTTAAGCAAAAAAATTTCTTTTTTGTTTGAGCCAGTAGCTCTTTTGTAATTCTAATATGATGTTTAACCTGATGTTAGGTTGAATTGTGTTTTTTTTCTTTTTTTGTACACGGATAATGTGTTCATCGAAGGAGTCACCACTTTACCAAGGTCCGTTCGTCGTGGTGGATACTCAGCTTTTAGGAGTCAACCAGTTTTATGCTCTTTGCTCTTTGTGTGAGTCGATTTATATGTAAATTTTAGCTTAACTCTTGCTCGATCTTGCAGGGAGATCTCTTCTCTGCTAAATGTCCAATGAATGAAGTTTATCAAATCAAATTAATCTCACACATGTTCATTTATAATTATGCTTATAATTTATGTATTTTCAATAAGAAAATGGAAAATAACCTTTAATGTTTATGAACATGAATAATTAAAATTATTAGCATGTATATAAAAAGTTCTATATTTAGTTGCATTTCTTCCTTTCTGCCATTTTATCACAGTTGACTTCTGGGAGCCAGACATTGCTAAAAAGTTTGTTAGTACTTTTTGAACTCAGAGGTCATACAATACCATCTGATTCTGACAGCACACAATATTGCTTTCTAACAGAAATCAACTCAGCAACTTCTTTTCAATCTTCATTTATTTCAAATAAAAAAGAAAATCAAATCCATGTTCAATCTTAATCAGATGGAGACCGTGTAGAATTTGCCATCAGAATTTGGAAATAGAATGTTTCCACATTAATTTATATGAAATTCCACTACAAGGATGAAACTTATATTTTTCCATTTTATCATTTTTTTTATCCTCAGGTTATTCAAACTTTAAAACCTCTTGCAGAATTTAATCAAATGACTTATGAGTGTAAGTAATGATTTTTCTTTTATAATTTATTCTCTTCTTTTGCTTTGGCATAGTTGTTCTTTCCCTCACTTATAACAAAATGGATACTGTTCAACATAATGTTATATATGCAAACATGTAAAAATACACTTGTAGATATGGATAGTAGTTGCTGTAAAGATGAGTAGCTGAGGTGACAAACTTGTTGATGCTAATAGTTGTCGACTCAACAGTTTTGTATCAGTTTTATATGACTGAAACATGAAGCCAAACTTATTTTTGCCAGCAAAAGTTATTGTAAATAAATGATTTAACAGATTGTACATCTTAGTATTATATTTGGATGGAAGTGTTCTAAAGAATAAAAAATAGAGTAAGATAGAAAGATCTTACTAACTGTAGCATCACACTACATCTTTGTTAGATATTTTAGTTAATTTTAGTTACTATCTCCATATATAATATTTTGATTGCAGAAATTCCCCTCTGGACCAAATTATTGTAGTTGCAATAACAGATGCAACACACAAATTGAATATGTATAAACTATTATCCACCATCTTATGTAACTTTAGAACACCGTTTTATACACATTTATTCGTTATAATAAAATCCTACATTACATCCTAGGAGTAACATCATGATTGCCTACATATTTAGAGGAAGTAGTTACTACTTTTCCATTTAAAACTAAAGTCCTGATACTGCCACTAGTCTACACCAGGAACAAAAGTAAGAATACACATTATACATATACTGCCCTGTCTAACTTAATAACTGGGAGTATACAAATTATACATATATTGCCCTGTCTAACTTAACTGACTCATAAACTCATACAAAAACCTTTCCTTTTCCAGTTACAAAAATAATTTCTCCCTCATCAAGTTCCGGCAAATCTCATTGGCTGCGCGTTGTACAATTGTTTATTCGGGAATACAATACTTCTTCATTAAACGAACACACTAGACTTTATTGAACATGCATCTACAATAACCTAAAACGAACCAATTGTTTTTTTCTTTTTTCCTTAATTCTTTCCATATATGTTGCTTATAAAATTTGCAACAATCGATTACGTGATCATTAAAGTCAACGTTCAGATTTTGTGTGCTCTGGCTGCCTTTAAACTTTCTAAAACGTTTGAAGCTTTACCCTACATAAAAAAATACATAAACAGAATGCGTCTTCTAATGCTTAAATGTGTTCAGCTTTATTATTTCAAATGAAATGTTGGTTCTATTTTACATTTCATAAACTTGTTTACATTCCTTTTCTATCAGCTGCATAAATAGGACTAAAATTCTTTCTTTTTACACTACTTAAAAACATAACACAATTACGTCTACAATTATACAGTAGACATTGTTCTTTCAAATAAATAACGCACGATACAGTCCTACAATGATGACTTGTGTTTTGTTTCAGTATTACACTTTCATAACATTGAACACTAAAAATAAATTATTGGTTTATTTTTACAGTAGACAACCTTCTGTTCACATTAAGCGAGTAGCTTTTTTGTGGCATTATGATTAACATTCTTTCTGTATAGGCTGATTGAAAACTTTAAAACAACTGATTACACGATTATTAAAGTCAAAACTCGACTTCTATGTGATTTGAAAGCATTTAAACTGTCTAAAACATTTGATTTCTTCTTCCTTTTCCAACAGTTATATAAACCTGACTAAAATTCTTTCTTTACACCCTATTTACAAAAATTAAATAACACGATTGTATCTATTATAATTTTAAATTAAATAAGCCTGACCACATTGCTTTCTTTATAGCCTAAATAAAAAATAAAAACGTTGCATCTTTACTTTTACAGTAGACTTGTTCACACAAAGAAATAATGCAGAATAAGTTTTACAATGATTAAATGTGTTTTGTTATCTTATTTCAATTTAAAAACATTGAAAACTACAAATCAAATGTTGGTTTAATTTTACAGTAAATAAAATTCTGTTTACATTAAGCGAGTTACTTTTCTTTTAAAAATTACATTCTTTCTTTATACGCTGATTAAAAACTTTAAAACAACCAATTATATAATCATATAATTGGTTGTTTTAAAGTCGAGGCATGGCTTTTCTGTGAATTGCAAGCCTTTAAACTGTCTAAGACATTGGATTTCTTTTCCTTTTCCAACAGCTACATAAACCTGATTAAAATTCTCTCTTTATACCCTAAATAAACAATTAAAAAAAAGAGTACGACACTCTTCTACAGTAGATATTCTCACAAATAAATAATGCAGGATAAAGTTTAACAATGATTACATGTGTTTTGTTTTATAATTTCAATTTAAAAATATTCAACAATAACATTAAAATGCTGGTTTAATTTTACAGTAGATAAACTTCTGTTTACATTAAGCGAGTTACCGGTATAAGTCATTCATGCCTTGCTTTATGCTTTATAGGCGTTATTTCGAGATTTGTGACGTTGTTAGCTCGACATAAGCCAGTCGGCTAAAGTGTTCCCTTTTTTTGCACCTACTTTTCCTCTTACTGTTACATGTTCGGGCTTGCCTACTGCTGTTGATTTTTTTTCTTGCACTCACATGGGTACTCACTGCTATTTACCTTTTTTTTGGGGGGGGGGCTTTTTTTTTTCTTATGGCTCGCATGGGTAATAACTATTAGTATATGTTTGGTTTTTATTTTTGAACGCAAATAGGTCACAAACCAAAATACTTTGTTTTTACCATATTTCCCCTAATTCTATTTTCTTTCGGGTATATATATTGAGATATGTTTATGTTTGTGTATACTTTAAACAATAATAACTAATATTAAAAGTTTATTTTTTATTTTTACAGAAAAAAAATGTCACAAAAAATAAATTGTTTTTGCCTATTTTCCAGCAATTTTCTTTTTTTTTTAGGTATATATATTGACAATATATATATTGACAATATATATATTGACAATATATATATTGACAATATATATATTGACAATTGTCTGCAAACAGCTTTTTCAAAATTTATCAAAAAATTCTGTTTCTGTTGTCTAACATTAAAATTTAAAAAGGTTTAGATTGTTTCAAATTATAAAGTATTCTATTTATATTTATAATATAAACAAAATTTTATATATATATTGTTTAAAATAACATTCTGTTTATATTATTTTCTTTTTTCTGCATATTTAAACTGCCACTTTCTGAAATAAGGTTTACACGTATGCATGGTAACATACAGGTGACTACAGGAATTTAGTTCCTTGTAAGTGAGACGGTTCGAGAGTATTTGCCACCTAAACTCCAGACTTGCAAGCGAAAATATCATACTCTGCCCATCAAATTAGTATGCACAAGTCAAACAACACTGCAATGACCAAATTTTTTTGTTCGTTCATAGCATTTGCACATGGAAATCCTGACAGCGATTATCAAAGTTACATTTCAGGCAAATTTTGTGACAACCCCAGCTCCAGTCACAACATGGTGTGTCTATTCCTAAAGCCGTTCTAAACATAGGATGGTTGGGTGTATTCATTCTGAAAACCGTTCTTAACATGAGGTTGGAGGTGTCCATTCTGAAAGCCATTCTTAATATGAGGAGATTGGGGGTTAGGCAACAACAGTCGTTTTTAAATTTTTTTATGTGGAGGGGGGGGGATGCTATGCCAGTTAATGGGTCCTGTTAGTTTTACATATTTTAATTCTTGTTTCCATTGAAAGCAGGAAAAAAAAAAAATAAGCTGTATACTGCACTATCATTTCTTTGACATTCGCTTTTAAATCAAAATCTCATTGAAAAATTGCTATTTTATTTCACTGCTTCCCAATATGCACCCAACTATGAGTGTGTGCACCTTTGGCAGTTATTTAAATTCCTTTAAAAATTTGACGATCACAACTCTTGTAACTGTAGAATTTGGCATCAGAATTTGATTTAAAAATTATTGGAAGAAGTGTTTTCTTCTAACATATAAAAGGCAAAATGGGCACGAGTGTTTGTATATGTCCACAAAAGGCTTTTTGCATCGGGCTTCTTGCATCGATTAGATTCTGCAAGAAGTTTTTGCATACTTCCCAGATTGTAATATTTCAGATTCGCAAATGGACATCATCTGTATCTTTTTTTTGATCGAGTTAAACAGAATTCTCACCATGCCATCATCTCCATTGTCTTTTTTGTATATGAAAAAGCGAAAGTATTCGAAACGCAAATGCCTGGTCTTCGGGCCCGATATCTTTTCTGTAATTGGTCCCTGGTCAATGTAGAGAAAACCCTTCATACTGAGACAATTACTATTTATTTGGATACTGCCAGAGAGCCCCTCCCCTCATTGGGGGAGCTGGTTTTTCCCCCACATTAAAAACAACCTTGCTTTCGTGGGAGGTTTACAAGCAATGCCATTTCTGCAAGTCATCTTTTATTTTTTAGTGACTATGTTAAATTTGAACGCTTTAGACTTCCTGTCGCATCATGGAGTAGCAGTAAGACGTCACATTTTCTTTCCCTTTCTTATCCGCCTTCGTGTCATGGGTTTCGAGCCTGCCTACTACCACTTTTTTTTTTTTTTTGCTCAACACACCTCCAAACATCCGGGCAACGCCGGGCACCTAAGCTAGTTTTCAATAAAAATGACAGGGTAAAAAAACAAACATTAATGCTAGAAATAAAAGCAACATACACAAGATGAATTATTTTATAAATTAAGCAAAATTTAGAGGACTCTCTAAGATGCTGACAACATTGTGACAGGGGTAGGGGATACTATATAGATATTTGATCAAGTGCTTGCAAAAACAATAATCACATGAAACCTATACCAAAGAATACTAGCTTTCCACACCCTACATACATAAGGGCCATCAAAAAGTTGAAATAGGAGGAAGATATGTGATCATAAAAAAGGACAACTTACCATATGAGCAACTGTTCAAGCCAAAAGCAAAAGAATGCAGATTTAGCTACTGCTACATGCCCAACATTTTTTCATTACAGTGAATTTTTTGCACAATTTTTAAACTTATGAAGAAAAAAAAATTTTTTTAGTTATAAAGAAGATAAATATTATTATATTTTTCAAGAATCTTATTTTTTAGTGATTAATTAAAAATTTTAATATTATCAAATTATCTGGGCGAGATTAATTAATTTCTTAAATAAATTTTAGTGTAGTATGTTATTATAATACCAAGAATATGTTATAACAATAACAAATAAAAATTGGCTAGTCAGAAGCAAAGTTTGATTTGTTAACTTAAATGCTATTTGAATCTTTGAAAATCACAAAAGATAACTGTAGATATTAGGTTATGAAAAGAAGCTAAGGGATTGATTCTCTAGTGATTGTTTAGATAACCATTTATTTAAAAAGGAAATAATTGTATTTGTTAGACCCAGAAAAGTATAAACGTGGCCTTCATATTATGTCATTAAAGCCTGTGAGGTGAAAAATTACGTTATCGCTGAGGTCCTAGCAAGCAAGATATGTCAAACAGTCAGACTGTCGATAATGAATGAAAACTTCATGATGAATGAATGAAAAAGCATTAGAAAACTCAAAAAAATTTTAAATAAAAAGGAACACTTTGATTTGTACTGAAACTTATTCAATGTAATAAAAAAAAAGAGAATACAAAATGGAGAAGTTGTATGTTTATGCGTTAAACATTCCATTGTTTCGTGGATTTTAAAAACTGAAATATATTCATCACACTAGTAACACATTTTTGGTGCCCAAGGTTTCTAAGATGATATAAACTGATTTGGGGATGCTGATTCTGAAAATCATATTAATTTTTGCTCTTATCAGATTAGGTTGTTGAGATATTTGCTATTTTAAACTTTTTTTTTTATCTTAAAATTAGGTATTCTGTCTTCCTGCTTTGAACCCATTTAACCATCTAAGTTACTTTTAACTAAAAAGTTACTTTCTTCCTAATTTCTTCTTCCAATTGGTCTTTTTCTTCTTTATCCGCTTGCATCCATGACATCAATGGTGTGTTTTACTCATTTCTTCTTCTGGACAATGCGTTTGTTTACTTTGTCATGTAACATATTTCATGTTTCATTTCTTATTCAGTCTTTTTTTTCGATTTCTTTAACTCTTTCATTTTCTTAATCTTGTTTGTTGTTACTGTTTTTATGTTCTCATACCCGTCATTTTCTCTTTCAGTTTTTACTTTTTCTCTTTAAATGAATATACCTGTGGATTATGTACTAGTCTTCAGAGTTGTTATTTTTTAGAATAGTTTATCTGCATATGTGTGTGCTGTGAAAGTGCATTAGGTGTGTTTTTATATACATTCTAACTTAATAATTACAATTCTAGGTTGTTATAGTAATGTATGTTAATTGATTACGACATCACAAACCTTAAAGTAAAAGTCAAATTTGCTATACAATGAGGTATGTAGTTGGTAAGAAGTGGACACTGAGTAGTAAATAGGCCTACTTATTATGGCATGTTTTGTTGATTTCTAGATCAAAGTAAGATTTATTGTCTTAATGTTAGAAATTCATTTATAAGTCAGACAGGAAATATTTACAAAAATTATAAAATTAGGAAGTGCATGAAACTCTTAGGACCTCATTTATTAATATATCATTTGACAGAACTTGGAAACAATTCCGGTCACAAATATATAGCAAAGGAGCTGAAATTCTTGACTTTAAGAAAATGAAACAAGAATTCATTTGATGAAAATAATTCTACAATCACCAATCTTTTGGAAGAGAAAAAGGCTCATGAGATATTTTTGTGTTCTAATGTACCAGCTAAAATAACTGAAGAAAAAATATATAAAAAAACAAAATTAAAAGTACATCGTGAGACACATCAAATGAAGAACAAGTAGTGGCCCAAAATGTCAGTAGACATCCAGACAGATTATGACTACAAAAATTCAAAAGATATGTATAACAAAATCAGACAAGCTTTTGAGCCATAGCCTCCAACAGTGGTACCTGTTAAATCCAAAGATTGTTCTACCCTTTTCAACAATGATCATGGAACAATGGAAAGAACATGTTTTACTCAAAAGAAGGTCCTTGATGAGATAATAAGCATTGATGGGACCAAAAGCACATTAACAGAGATAAATACAGAAAAAACACTAAGAATTGATTGGATACCTGTTGAATTATTGCTGTTTTGGATCTGATAGCATTATCAATGCAGTCCATGCACTCAATCTTGATGTTTGGCATGGCAATGCTGTCCCTCAAGATTGGATTGATGCAGTGATGATTTCAATTGATAAAGGAAAGGGGTCAAAATATAAGTGTGATGATTATGTATGCATTAGCTTGCTTGAAGGTGTAGGAAAGGCTCGATTTAGCAAAGATGTTGTTAAATCATTTGATGAAATGGGTTTGTCCCTCTATCATCCCAGAGAATCAATGTGGTTTTAGATCTGGCCGCAGCACAATGAACATGATATTTTCTGCGTGACAGCTAATAGAAAAATGTATGGAGCAACAGTTTTTTATCGATTTGACATAAGCTTTTGATACCATCAATTGCAATGGACTTTGGAAGATTCTTAGGAAACTAGGCTGTTCTACAAATTTTGTGGAGTTGCTTCAGCAATTGCACTATAATATAAAACTCTGAGTGAACTTTAGTGGATCTCTGTCTGACCCAATATCAGTTGAAAACGGTGTAAAACAAGGTGGTATCCTTGCTTTTACATTGTTTGCCATATATTTTGCTTTGATGCTGGTGCATACTTTTAGCAATTGAGATATTGGGGTGAAGTTTCAGTTGTGTATATCAGGTAAACTTTTTAACCTTTTTAACATCTCAACTCAAAGTCAAAAACTTTTCAGAATCTTGTTCTTGCTCTTATATATGCAGATGATATATACCTTGTTTCACATTCAGAAACAGACACACAGATGATTATGGACACGTTATCAGAGGCTTGTAAAGCTTTTGGACTTATCATCAGCCTCAAGAAAACATGTTATGTATTCTTGTTCTATAAGAATGCCATATGTTGAACCAAATATCTTGATTGATGGTAAGAAGTTAAATGTCACAACTTTGTACATCTCGGTAGTTGAGTAAGGACTATTGATGCTTGATGCTGAGATAAATCACAGAATGACCAAAGTGAGTTCTGCTTTTGGCAAACTGGAAAAATGTGTGTGCTCAAATTGGGGAGTCACATCAAAAGCACAGCTAAGTGTTTACGGAGCATGCGTTATCACTGCTCTGCTACAGGGGTCAGAGACTTCGCCGGCATATAGAGGGCATGTCAAATTATTGGAAAGGTTTCATCAAAGTTGTATTCAGAGAATACTTAATATTAACTGGCAGGTTCTAATGCCTGACACTAGTTCTTGAATGATCAAATAGCACTAGCATAGAAATGAAAATCATTCAAAATCAGATGCGCTGGACTGGACATCAGATTAGCATGAAGGACAAAAGACTTCTTCAACTGTTTTATGGTGGGATAGATAGGGGTAAAAGACCATAAACCAAAAATAGGGTTAAAGATTCTCTGTAAAACAACTTGATAATATGTGAGATGGATGTACATTCTTACATATCGAGTAAACACGAGTTATCTCCCTTTGACTTAGTAACTGCCACCGTCACTCTTGACTGCAACCTCCCACTACTGTTGAGTGACACCCTTTTTAATAGTAAACTTCTATTCAGTTTAAATAAATTCCTCGTTATGACACCACGTGCATTTCGTCTCTTCAATGAATGTTTCACTAACAAATTACTAACATGATTCTAACTTGTATCAACCCATAATATAAAATGGTGTCAGGATAAAACATTGAACCGTCAACACTCACAGGCGAATATCAATATCTTCTCGATAAAAAAAAAAAAAAATGGAATTTTTACCACATCCAAAAGAATTAAATTTTTCTTCGGATAATCTCGGACAGGAATGGGAAACTTGGAAAAACCAATTTCAATTGTTCCTGCAAGCTACAGAGTCGGACAAGAAACTGGAGAAGGTGAAAACTTCAATATTGCTGACTTGTATAGGAAACGAGGGAAGGAAAATATATTATATGTTCAACTTTGTAAACGATGACGAGAAGCTAAACTTGAAAAAAGTAATAGAAAACTTTGACGCGCACTGCCAACCAGGAAAAAATCTAACGTTTCTCACATATCAATTTCTCACATGCAAACAGAAAGAAACACAAAGATTTGATGAGTACGTCACGGAATTACGACAAAAGGCGAACAAATGTGAATTTGATGACCTCACTGAAAGATTAATAAAAGACATTCTAATTTGTGGTGTTAACGACAATATGTTGAGAGAAAGAATGCTCAGAGAACCTTCACTGGATTTACAGAAGGCGATACAAGCAGGCCTGAGTGCTAAAGAAACGAAGAGACACTCCAAGATAATGCCTACATGCGAAACAGAAAATATTTCAACAATTCGCAATCCAAAGAAAAACAAGCTGTCTTCTAACGTCATGTTCAAACGTGAAGACAAAAAGCCCGCCAAAACACAACAATGGATTGAAACATGTACCTACTGCACTGGGTCACATCAGAAAGGAAACTGTCCAGCATAAATAAAAGCTGCACAAATTGCGGTAAAAAAGGACATTTCACTCGAATGTGTCGAACGAAAAAGAAAAAAAACTATACAATGTCGGATATTCATACAATTCAGACCACGTGGAGCAAAACCATTTTAACATGGATGCCATATTGAAAAAAAATGTCGACGCACTACAAACTGACAAATGGAAAGTAAAAATTCGAGGCAACGAAACACTCATCAACTTCAAAATCGATACAGGTGCTGAAGTAAACATATTACCAGCAAAAATATATAAAACTATTGAAGCAAAGCCAGAATTAAAGAAAACGTCTATAAAATTAACCGCCTATAACTGTACACAAATTCCCACGATAGGGAGCTGTGTTATACAATTACAAAATAAAAATATGAAAATAAGTTCGCATTTCATTGTGGCGAATACAAATGCAAACGCAGTAATTGGTGCAGAAACAGTGGAAGAGCTAGGACTGATAAAAAGAGTGTATGAAATAAACAAGACGGACATAGAAACATTAAAAGCAAAAGATAAAGATTGCTTTGGTGACATCGGAAAATTACCAATCCCACATCACATAACCATAAATCCGGACATAAAACCCGTCATAAATCCTCCAAGGAACATACCGTTTGGGATGAAACCAAAATTAAAAAAGGAGTTAGAAAAAATGACAAAAATGGGAATAATAAAACCCGTTGAAGAACCGACAGATTGGGTAAATTCTCTTGTAATAGTGGAGAAACCGAACAGAAAATTGAGACTGTTTGGACCATAGAGATCTAAACAAGGCCATAAAAAGAGAACACTACAAATTACCCACTGCCGAAGAAATATTTGCAGAAATGGAAAATCCAAAATATTTCACGAAATTAGACGCATTAAATGGATTGATGAATAAAGCTCTAAGCTATTAACATTTAATTCGCCATTTGGTTGTTATTCGTTCACATGTCTGCCATATGAAATACATAGTGCCTCTGAAATCTTTCAAGCACTAGTTGCAAAAATAATAGAAGGCATACCTGGAACGAAGAACTTACAGGATGACATAATATGGTCAGAAACATTAGAGGACCATACAAAAAACATTAGACAAAGTATTTAGTCAACTACGCAAAGCTGGATTGAAATTAAACAAAAATGTGAATTTGCAATAAAGTAACTAATTTATTTAGGTCATTTGATCACTGATGAAGGAATAAAACCAGACCCTTCCAAAAGAACTGAAGTACATTGGTCGCGACAAGCGGCAAACTTTGGGAATATGTATTTTAATCCACTCGAATAGAAATGAAAGAAATCCGCCCGAAACAAAAGAAAAAGATAAAAGAAAAGATAAAAATAAGTAAGTCATTCTCTCTCGTATACTAAGACATTGGATTCATTTTGCCATTATTCTGTTTGGATCTCGTTGGCATCTTCAGATAGTAGACAAAGATACCCCTCCCCATCCTGTTTTTTTTAATTTTTACTTAATCTCATTATCTCCTCCCTACCGTAGTTTAGTGTATCATAATAAAATTTAATTTTGAAAATAATTTCACTGGTGTTTTTGTTTCGTTCCTTCTCACGTTTTTTTGTCGTGTTCGGTTCCCGTGTCTTCTTTGTTTTCTTTTTACCCGTGTTACATGTGCGATAAAATACTTGGATTTGCTTCCCCATAAATTCCCTTATACACCTCCTTTTTGTGACGTGTTACAAAGATAAACGATATTTGCTTTTATCGTAAGTTTCCATTTCATACCCCTACGTTTATTTATTACTTAATTCCCCACCTTTTATCACATATGTTACAAATAGTGCACTCGTCCGGGATATTTGAATCTAGTTGTGAGTTAAATCACTGGGGCTCCGAGCCATATAATCTGTTTGTAGGTGAGACACGCGGGACAGATGAACACAAGCGAGAAATAGCGAAGTTGATAGGATTAAGGGATAGAAGTATTTTTAAAGTCGCCTTTGTGCGAATGCCTTCAAAAATTGCCCAAGGATGATATCATGACAATAGGAAGACATTATGGACTAGATGTTAGACCTGCTCTTTGTAGAGCACAATTAATTCCCATAGTGGAGGAGTATCTTAAAAGCTGAAATAAGAAATTAAAGACAGGGATAGATAGCTTCATAGAATCTCCCACATTCGAAGGACTACATAGTTTAAAGAAAGATGACATTATATTAATTGGAAAACATTATGACAGTGTCGCACCCAGTATGCAGAAGACGCAGTTAGAGCGAATAGTAACATTATACTTAGTGGAAAATAAAGTATTCGATAAAGCCACGTTAAAATTAGTACCGTCTGCGGAAGAAAAGATTCATACAGACACTGAAAAGCTGAAAAGACTAATGTAAAAATCAGACAAGCGACGAGTATCGAAGAAGTAAATGAGATAATAGTCGAACATATATGTGCAATAGCCATGTTCGCAAATAGTTCTAAAAATTTTCCACTCCAACTAGTTTCTCACAACCCAGTAAAAGTAAGTAATAGCGATGACGGAATAAATAAAATTGTAGCAGAAGTAGTAATAACTAAAATGAAGGGAAAAAGAGCTTACCTCGGGTACGTCTGTTGTGTCACCGGTTGGGGGGAAAAGAGAATTCCAAGATGGCGTCCGGGGGTTTTTATTAGCGTTTACCCCATGCAACTCTCGGAAAATCACGTTTCTTTCTCATGTGATTATGCAAATGGATAATTCCCGGCCACTATAAAAGCAGGAGGCTAGAGACGAGTCGGCAGTGTCTTGCGAATTGTGTGTGTGGGTGTTTCTGGCGATTGGAGTGTGTCTTCTTTTACCACGGTTATCACGGACAGGAATTCCCTCTCTTCTGGAGGTGGGCGATATTGACTATTTTGAAGTTGTACTGTTGTTGACAGAACATTTATTTTTTTTTTGCCTACTACATTTTTGTTTCAAGCTATCTCGGCTCGAATATGGCAAAGGTGCGGATAAGCAGTGATATTATCAAGCCGTTCTCTGGCGAGGGAGACGTTGTAGCGTGGCTGAAAAAAGTGAGACTTGTCGCACAACTTCAGCAGGTGGATGACGTAGCGAGTCTGCTACCTTTATACCTGGAAGGCGATGCGCTGGCCCTCTACATGGAAATGGAGGAGGACGATCAAAAGAAAATAGACCAGATTGAGGCTCGATTAAAGGAGGCATTTACTGATGACGCGTTTGCAGCATATAGAAAAATAACTATGGTTAGATGGGCTGGTGGATGTGTACGCCAACAAAATCAGGCAGTTGGTTGGATTGGCCGGATTCACAGGAGAAAACTTAGAGAGACTCACAAAATTAATTTTTGTCACTGGATTCCCTGACACCATCTCAATTGCTCTTCAACAGGTGCCGGACATCAAAGCCCTGACCATGGGGGAGCTAATGTCGAGAGCGAGAATTTTGACGACGACTGGTGAACAAAATCAGGATGTGGTTGCGGCCACACGCTCACTCAACAACAGGGCTCAGAATAATCCTGTTAATGTGACCTGTTTCAAATGCAATGTTAAAGGCCACCTTGCAAGGGACTGTCGAAAATGTGGAACACGGTGTTACCGTTGCGGTGAGAGTGGACACTGGGCTCGGAACTGCTCGGGAAATGAGCAATGGGAGGACGCATAAGCGCCAGTCTCCTTCCCAACCAAGATGTGAACACGACACTCCCGGTGATAAGCATTCATGTTGACGGGACGCGATATTTGGCGCTTATTGATATAGGATGCTCCAGGACAATTTTACATGCAGACCGGTGCCGGTCTTGGAGAAAAACAAACGTAAATGTCAACACAATTGGTGGAATGTCCCATGCGTGCTGCCGTGTTGGAACGGTCTCTGTATCCACTGATGAAGGTGTGTCTGCCAGAGTCGATGTGTTGGTGGTGCATGGCAAGCCACTGGGATTTGACTTGCTTCTAGGGATCGACGCCATAAAAGCTCTAGGAGGTGTCGTTTTCAAGCCTACAGGATCAGTGTGGCTGGGCGCCAGGAAAAGTATTAAATGCGCAGCCATTTCTATCGATGAACCAGATTTCACTGCTATCTTTGACCATCAAAACCGAATGTGGACCGCATCGTGGAAATGGTCTGTGGACCACCCCCCTTAAAGGCTGCATAATCGAGTGTCAGAGTACCCAGTGCCAGCAGAAATTCGTGAAGAATACACGCAGGAGCTCCACACCTGGATAGATAATGGTTGGCTCGTGCCATACCCAGAGGATAAATTGGGACCCCCCAAAGGTCTAATTCCCCTGATGGCTGTGATACAGCAGAACAAAGCCAAAGTGCGCCCGGTGATGGACTACCGGGAGCTAAATCATTACGTAGACACATTTACAGCCAACGCAGATGTTTGTGCGGCTAAGCTGCGTGAGTGGAGACAAAAAGGTGCTAACGTGTCTCTACTGGACCTCAGAAGAGCATACCTACAAGTCCGGGTCCATGAGACACTGTGGCCATACCAGACTGTGGAAATCGATGGGAAAAAATACTGTCTGACCCGTCTGGGGTTTGGTTTGAATGTGGCTCCCTTGATAATGAGAGCAATTGTCAGCGAAGTACTATCTCAGGAAGAAGTTATAAGCCACGCAGCATCTGCTTACATTGATGACATTTTTGTCAATGAAGACGTGGTACCCGCGACCCGTGTGAGAGAACACCTCGCGCAGTTCGGGTTGGAGTGCAAGAACCTGGAGCAGTTGAAGGACGGTGCACGGGTGCTGGGATTGGCAGTCAGGATGGAATGCAATGAACTGCGGTGGAAGCGAGGAAATGCAATTCCGGAGGCTCCCAGTATTGTTACGCGACGAACAATCTTTTCCCTGTGTGGTCGACTTGTCGGGCACTTTCCGGTGTGCGGTTGGCTTCGTGTGACTTGCGGAATACTCAGAAGAAGAGTAAGTTCGGTAACAAAGGGCTGGGATGATGAAGCAAGGGACGCCGTACTACATCGTATGATGTTCGAAACCTTAAAATCTGCGCAGCAGAACGATCCGGCACAGGGAAATTGGTGTGTGGACGGCAAAGAGCTGAATGTATGGGTCGATGCTAGCTCCCTAGCAATTGGGGCAGCCTTGGAGATGTGTGAAACTGTGTTGGAAGATGCATGTTGGCTGCGACCTGAAGATGACTCTCAACATATCAACTTGGCTGAACTGGATGCCGTATTGAAAGGCATCAATTTGGCTCTCCAGTGGCAGAGCAAGGTGCTACACATAAAGACAGATTCTGTTTGCGTATACCATTGGGTCTCGGACACGCTAACTGGAAAGGCGCGAGTACGCACCAAAGCAGCAAGCGAGATGCTTATTAGGAGGCGATTAAGCACTCTTAAGGAGCTCGTGAAAGAGTACGGGCTGACAGTGGATGTGACGCTGGTTCCATCAGCACGAAACATTGCTGACCGACTGACACGAGTGCCACAGCGGTGGTTTGAGGCAATGAAAAAGAAAAACGGTCTTGACCCAGTGATAGGCGCGGCCCACACAGACAAGCTGGATGAGAGTCAAATCATGGCTATTTACAAAGATAGTGGACATCCGGGGGTGCGACGCACTACCTACTTTGTCAGGAGAAGATGTCCAACCATGACAAAAGCAACTGTCAGAACGGTCATACAGAAATGCGAGGAATGTCAGTCCATTGACCCAGCGCCAGTCAGGTGGGAAAAGGGAAAGCTGGAAGTTAACGAGAATTGGCAGAGAATTGGAATGGATATCACGCATTATGGCACCTTCCATTTTTTAACTTTAACAGACTGTGGTCCATCGCGTTTCTCCATTTGGAGGAAATTGGCAAGGCAGGACTCGGCAAGCGTGATTCATCAGTTGGAGGCAGTGTTCCTCGAGCGTGGCGCGCCGCATGAACTCCTTTTAGACAATGACACAGCTTTCTGCAGCAAAATGTTCCAAGCATTTGCATGTAAATGGGGAGTTCACTTGCATACGCTCCAGCCGGGAATGGCATAGCGGAGCGATGTCACCGTACAGTGAAACGAATAGCGGCTAGAATGTGTTGTCCCATACAGGAGGCTGTCTACTGGTATAACATCACACCAAGAGACGACACATCTCCCTTCACTGCGCCTGTCAACAGAATTTATCAATACGAAGTTCGAGTAAAGGAGACCAATCTCGCAACTGCGTCCCCAGGTCCCAAGAACAGCTTTTACCAGGTTGGAGATCGCGTATGGGTCAAAAGACCGCAAAATCGATGTACCACGAGGTTCGGCAAGGGTGAGGTGACCAAGGTGATCAGCCCTCAGTTGATTTTGGTGGACGGTGTGCCTTGTCACGTGAAGGATTTGCGCCCTCGCTATTATGTTGTTACATCGGAGGAAGAGGGAGACTCAGACAGTATGATGTCTTCTGAAAAGACAGAGAGTAGGATGCAGGACGACGGAGAGGATTTTGAGCCATATAATGTACACACTGGAGAAGCGGAGGAAGGACCACCCGTCTTGCCTCTACGAAGGAGTACCAGACAGAGGCGAATACTGCCCCCCTGCTCTGATTGTGAAACACCGCTTATGGAGCAGACTGGTGGCAATAATGGCGATGAGGAGGATGGCAGGGAAGAAGTGCTGCCTCCGGTTCTTCGGAGAAGTACCAGACAGAGACGACTGCCCCCCTGCCCCGTTTGTAATCATGAGATCAGGGGGGAGTGTAGCAGAAGTAGTAATAACTAAAATGAGGGGAAAAAGAGCTTACCTCGGGTACGTCTGTTGTGTCACCGGTTGGGGGGAAAAGAGAATTCCAAGATGGCGTCCGG
>NC_136511.1:92865999-92873499 GCF_053919585.1 Euprymna scolopes | reverse complement strand
AATGATCACCCACTTTGTGGCCACGAGTACCTATAAAAGGTAACGTCGGATCGGAAAAAGAGCTCAAAATGAAAATAAAATAAATTCTCCGCTCAAAATAAGAAATGGGGGGGGGAGTTAAAAACTAAAACAAATTCTCAAAATGAAAAGAAATGTTAGATTCTCCGCTCAAATACCAATTTAGGGAATTTCCCTGATAAAATAAAATAACACAATTCTATGAACAATGACAAACAACTTCTTCAACTTAACAAGGGAAAGGTTTATTCGCAAAGTGTACTTTAGAAAGAAAGGAAGGAAGAAAGTAGAGTCGGGTCTCCACTGCCTTACGAGGTAGTTACAGCCAGTGGCTGTCGTCGATACCTTTAGTAGGGGCAGCGAAGCGAACAGACGTCTAGCACCGTCGAAGGCTAGTAGCGTAAGACAAGAGTTTTCTTCTGAGACCGGAAGCTGTCTGGTCCCTAGGGGTTAATTCGTATTCATGTGCAAGTCCTCAGATTGGACAGTTTAAGGCTGCATCACTCACTCAGAGGGAGCGAATCCGCGAGAAGAAAAGGGGTCTATTTGTGTCTGCTACATAACCCCCTGCTTAGGCTGAAAGCCGACAGAGAGAAAGGTAGCATAACAAATAGCAGAAAGAAAAATACAATAAGAAATGTCCGTTTCTTTAGGTTATTTTCTGGCAGAAAAAAAAATGTTCTTACTTTTCTGTGAAAAGTTGGAATATTTGCACAAAACGTTCTGTTCTAAAAAGGAGAGAAGAAAAAATGTTCTTTTTCAACAGAAATACACTGTTTTGCATAGTCTCTTCGGCCAATGTACCCGTCGACCACTACGTGTAGTGGTCACATAATTGTTCTCACGTGGAACATTTACCTCAGGTGTAAGATTATGCTGTGTGTATGTTGGAGGAATGTGTGGCTCTTTTTTACCACTAATGTCTAGGATAAAAGTTTTATCAGTGCGTGAAAGCCCGCGATAAGGGCCAGTGTAAGGTGGAGTTAGGGGGGCTTTTACTGCGTCCTTTCTAAGGAACACCTGAGTCCATGTCACTATGTCCTTCGGAATCAAAGATTTAATGGTCTGTTCCCTAGGGTGCATCGGCGGTAGCTTACTGAGATAAGCTCGTAGTCTGTTGACATACAGAGCTGTGTTAGTTGATATATCCTCTCTCGGGGTCAGCATCTGACCTGGCAACGATAGAGGTGCTCCATAGACCAGTTGGGCTGCGGAATATCCCAGGTCCTCCTTGATTGATGCCCGACAGCCAAGAAGGATGACCGGTATGTACTCGCTCCATCGCTGTTGATCGGGGTAAGCGCGTAATGCAGCTTTCAATTGGTGATGGAAGCATTCTATCATCCCATTCGAAGCAGGGTGATAGCTTGTTGTCCGAATGCGAGTGATCCCGAGGATCTTGGACAGTTCCCGGAATAGGTGGGATTCGAATTGTGCACCACGATCAGTGGTGATCGTAGTGGGAACTCCGTAACGCGATATCCAGCCTGATATAAGGGCTCGCGCTCCAGATTCAGCCGAAATGTCACTAAGTGGGATGGCTTCTGGCCACCGTGTCGTAAACCATGTGCTGGTTTTTAAAATGCGCGCCTTGCCCTGTTAAAACGCGAAAGAAGTGTCTGTTCGGAAATTTCTTATCACGACGGAGTCACCATTTTAGGGAATTTCCCTGATAAAATAAAATAACACAATTCTATGAACAATGACAAACAACTTCTTCAACTTAACAAGGGAAAGGTTTATTCGCAAAGCGTACTTTAGAAAGAAAGGAAGGAAGAAAGTAGAGTCGGGTCTCCACTGCCTTACGAGGTAGTTACAGCCAGTGGCTGTCGTCGATACCTTTAGTAGGGGCAGCGAAGCGAACAGACGTCTAGCACCGTCAAAGGCTGGTAGCGTAAGACGAGAGTTTTCTTCTGAGACCGGAAGCTGTCTGGTCCCTAGGGGTTAATTCGTATTCATGTGCAAGTCCTCAGATTGGACAGTTTAAGGCCGCATCACTCACTCAAGGAAGCGAATCCGCGAGAAGAAAAGGGGTCTATTTGTGTCTGCTACACCAATATAACAAATGGGAGAGAAAAAAAAAATTAAATTCGCTAAAACAAATCATTTATTACTTGTAAACTGGTTTATTAACCAGTTTACAAGTAAAAAATTGTAAAAAACAAAAACAAACGGGAGAAAAAAGGAGCTCAAAATGAAAGAAAAATAAAACAAATTATTTTTACAATTGTAGCCATCCCTATTATAAGATTTGTGTGACGTCACTTCCAATGTAAATAAAGAAGTGCACAGCGTCAGGATAACCAACAAAAGATAGTACTTATGCAGAGAAGGTACCGTGCTGAAATAATACCATTATTTAGAAAGCTATTCTTAACATGGGGAGGGAGTTTTGCATCTATTCTATACTTTCACCTAACAATTTAATAAACAAAAATAGATAGTACGTATGCATAGAAAATACTGTGCTGAAATAATGTTATTTAGAAAGACATTCTTAACATGGGGATGGTAGTTTGTAACTATTCTGTCCTTTCACCTAACAATTTAAAAACAAAATATGGTACTTATGCAGAGAAGCTACCCCGCTGAAATAATGACATTATTTAGAAAGCCATTCTTAACATGGGGATAGGTGTGTTTTGTAACTATTCTGGACTTTCACCTAACAATTTAATAAACAAAATTTAAACTTAAGCAGAAAAGGAACAGTACTGAATCATTAACATTATTTAGAAACCATTCTTAACATGGGGAGGGAGGATGTTTTCTAACTATTCTGTACTTTCGGTGCTAATGCAGAGAGTGATCTGTCTATTTTTTAAATCGCATTTCCACGTTTAAAGTTTTATGATATGTTTTTATTCAATTGTAAGGTTAAAGTACAGAATAGGTACAAACCCCCTCCCCATGTTAAGAATGGCTTTTTAAATAATAACGTTATTATTTCAGCACGGATCACTCTCTGCATGAATACCGATTAACGTTTTGTTCTTTGCTTTTTTTTACCATATTTTTTTGTTTTTTTTTTCAAGAAAACCTTTTTTAACAAAGATTGAAAGTGCACTTTTCTTTTTTTTTTACAGAAATTGTTTTTATATAAGAAAATATGAATGCTTTTAAAGAAATTGGGTACTCATGCACTTATTGATCCGTGCTCAAATAATAACGTTATTATTTAAAAAGCCATTCTTAACATTGGGAGAAGAGGGTGTTTTGTACCTATTCTGTACTTTAACCTTACAATTGAATGAAAAAAAACGGCAAATTTTTAGATTAGGTCCACCGCCACAATTTTCTTTTAAATGACGACTTTTGTAGGTTTTCGACTATGCTGAATACGGAAATCGCATTGAAATTTTGCAGAAATAAGTAGTTATCGAGATATTAAAATTTGTATAATGCATTGTAATCTCTGGCAGCCGTCTTTTTTACACGCTTGCGCGCGTCATAAACAAATCTATGCGCGTAACAAAGATGGCCACCAAATAATACAATGCATAAAACAACTATCTATATCTCGATAACTACTTATTTCTGCAAAATTTCAATGCGATTTCTGTATTCAGCATTGTCGGAAACCTTTAAAAGTCGTCATTTAAAAGAAAGTTGTGGAGGTGGACCTAATCTAAAAAAAATACCAAAAAAACATGAACCTTTAATTAAGTTTGGAAATACGATTTAAAAAAATAGCGCGGATCAGTAAGTGCATTAGCACCCATTAATCGACTCACGTGACCTTATTGCCAAATAAGGTCCGGCTACAATGTTGAACACGCCGTTCACATTGTTTTTTTGCTTTTTTTCAAGTTAAATTCAACTTTCACAATATCTTTTTATTTTTTTATAATTTCACAATATCTTTTTTTAATAATAAATTGTTAGTTAAAAAAGCACAGAATAGTTACAAAACACCATCCCCTCTCTATGGTAAGAATGGCTGAAAAAAAATATTAGGTACTCATGTAGAGAGTGATCCGTGGTGAAATAATAACGTTATTATTTTAAAAGCCATTCTTAACATGGGGAGGGGAGGGTGTTTTGTATCTATTCTGTACTTTAACCTTACAATTGAATAAAAAAACATAAAACTTTAATTAAACTTGGAAATTTGAAAAATACAAACGGTGATGGACACTGTTGATGATGTTAAGTTTGAGAAAATGATTTAAAACTAAAAAACTAAACAAAATACTATCAGAAACCCACCGAATATGTCAGACTATGTCACAATAACATATAATCAGTAGGTGTCTGACATTGTTTTGTATAGTTTTTAACTGATTTTCCCAAACTTGACGTATTCAACAGAGTCCGCGACCATTCGTCTTTTTCAAATACATAGATAAACACTGCGTTTTTGAGCCGATTAAACATTTTACATTAAATAAAAACACTAAAAAATTATCCAGTTAGATAGAAACGTAATTCACCTTACCTTTGCTTTCATTTATTCGTTTTTGAACAACTTTTTTGAATCTGTGTATAGTAACCCCCCCCCCTTACCCAAATAATAATTAAAAACTCACATTTTTTAATACAATAAAAAAGAAAACTATTTAGCGTTTCAATGGTTTAGCAACTTTCGGCTTAATCCACTGAATGTTGGTCGAGCGCAACCCATGATTGATGGTAACTCCCGAGGATCCAGATCCAATTTTGCAAGAGTACCATATTTTTTTTCATTTTTGCCTTTTTTTTTTTTTTTTAACTTTTTGGAGTGGATTGCTGTACTAAGAATATAAGAAAAATGCATTTTCTCTTTTTATTAGAATTTTCCATTACACGAAATTAAGCCACAGCAACGCGTGGCAGGGTACAGCTAGTAAATATATATATATAAATATATAAAATATATTTTAGTCATCGACATACAGACCTGTTTCGTTGTTTCACAACTCATCAGTGCCGCTAGACTAACACCTCTCCCAAGCCGAGGATCGAACCTAGAACCGTCGTGATGACAGTCGGCAGTCACTACCCCCTGACTACGGAATCGGTGGCCGAAATTAAACTGTCCGGACGTCTATTTAAATAAACATCCGTTCGCCACTCGTAGAGGGCTCAAACGTTTGTTTGTAAACAAAGCGCGAGCTTCGCATTATTTCAGCTAAATTAAGTAGCGAGTAAGATAATTTACGAGAGTGCTCTACCGAAGAGGGGAGCTTTATAAAATATATTTTAGTCATCGACATACAGACCTGTTTCGTTGTTTCACAACTCATCAGTGCCGCTAGACTAACACCTCTCCCAAGCCGAGGATCGAACCTAGAACCGTCGTGATGACAGTCGGCAGTCACTACCCCCTGACTACGGAATCGGTGGCCGAAATTAAACTGTCCGGACGTCTATTTAAATAAACATCCGTTCGCCACTCGTAGAGGGCTCAAACGTTTGTTTGTAAACAAAGCGCGAGCTTCGCATTATTTCAGCTAAATTAAGTAGCGAGTAAGATAATTTACGAGAGTGCTCTACCGAAGAGGGGAGCTTTATAAAATATATTTTAGTCATCGACATACAGACCTGTTTCGTTGTTTCACAACTCATCAGTGCCGCTAGACTAACACCTCTCCCAAGCCGAGGATCGAACCTAGAACCGTCGTGATGACAGTCGGCAGTCACTACCCCCTGACTACGGAATCGGTGGCCGAAATTAAACTGTCCGGACGTCTATTTAAATAAACATCCGTTCGCCACTCGTAGAGGGCTCAAACGTTTGTTTGTAAACAAAGCGCGAGCTTCGCATTATTTCAGCTAAATTAAGTAGCGAGTAAGATAATTTACGAGAGTGCTCTACCGAAGAGGGGAGCTTTATAAAATATATTTTAGTCATCGACATACAGACCTGTTTCGTTGTTTCACAACTCATCAGTGCCGCTAGACTAACACCTCTCCCAAGCCGAGGATCGAACCTAGAACCGTCGTGATGACAGTCGGCAGTCACTACCCCCTGACTACGGAATCGGTGGCCGAAATTAAACTGTCCGGACGTCTATTTAAATAAACATCCGTTCGCCACTCGTAGAGGGCTCAAACGTTTGTTTGTAAACAAAGCGCGAGCTTCGCATTATTTCAGCTAAATTTATATAAATTATTTATATAAATATATATATAGCTTAATGTAAAAGGAAAAGAGAAAGATCAATTCCATAAAAGGAGACTTATCCGGATAATGCCAAGCTCAACAATAATTATTGGAGCTAATACAATAGGACAACAAGAGTATGATATGAAAACACAAAACTATATATACGTAGATATAGAATGGATCATTTATTGAATAATGGAATACAGGCAAAATTTGGGGGATAGAAAGTACACTTTATGCCAGGGGAATTTGAAGCCTATTGCTTCGTATCAGAAGAGTAGAGAAGGTGCTAGGTAGCATGGGGGAGATGCGGCGTCTAGCGTAATGTTCATTAGGGATGAAAAAGATTAAGAGGAATTAAAGAATGTTGGGAAGCTTTATTGAATTCTAAATAAATAAAGAGAAGCTTATATATAGTATGATATATAAGAATATATATGGTCTTTAACATAGTATTGAGATTAAGAGGTATATGTATTGTGGTAATTTATTTTAACGGTTTGTGGGGTGTCTATTTTCTATGGAGTGGGTAATTTTGATTAATTTTTTGGGGGGTATGTAAGGTTGTAAAACTGAAAGGTAATATGCGACAATATATTTATAAGTTTCTACTGTTATGATATAGGGAGTATGATCAGAAGGAGGCGGTCGGAGATTAGAGTGGCAATGACTATGAGTGCGTATAACTTGATGTAAAAGGTTAAGTATACATATTGATGTTAAAGTGGGGGAGTAAGGAAACCAAAGCTACTTTTGAGAGTAGTAAAAATATACCAAATGATAGTAGGGTAATTATAATAGTATGGAAGATAATAGTAATGACAATTATAAGAATAGTGGTAATAATAAAGCTGAAAATAAATTAGATTTAAGGTTGAATATTAATAAAAAATAAAAAAAAAGTTTCGATGTAAAATTGAATATTAAGAAAAATAAAATAAATAAAATAAAAATAAAGGCAAAATTAAAAGTAAACATTAAAATTAAACATTAAATATAATGTTACCAATAGTTGTGATAAAATTAAATTCAAAATTACTGTTAATAACAGTGAAAATGGAGATAATGGTAGCGGTTATGGTAGCAATAACGAGGGTAATAATAATGATATCAATTATAATGATGATTATAATAATAATAATGATGATAAAAACAATTATAATAATAATAGTAATAACGTACAAAACAGTGAAGTAATAATACTGATAATAATAAAGGACTATTACTTCTACCACTACCGCCAACATCACCACCACTATTACCAATAATAATAATGTAAATACTGTTAATACTAATTATTTGGGGTGCATAAAAGAAAGGGATACGGACAAGTGGGGGCAGGGTTTAGAATGCCAGGAAATGGGGTTGAGTGAGGGGTAAGTGGACTTGTATAA
>NC_136511.1:92849815-92852315 GCF_053919585.1 Euprymna scolopes | reverse complement strand
CACCTGGGCAACGCCGGGCACCGATTGCTAGTATATCTATAAAAACAGAGATGTGTGTGCCACAGACGATTTCTGATTGGTTAATCCAATAATCACATCTCCTAAAAAAGTATAGTTCTTACGCTCTTAACTTTACCATAAAATATTTTGGTCTTATTTATTGTCCATCTTGGAAGGGTTTAATTTTTGTCTAACTTGCCATTTACAAATTACAAAAATACGAAACTTCACAATCCAACCTCTGACTCAACGTCCGCCATTCACACAACAAGAAAGCAAACGCGGTACAGATTATTAGTACTACTACTACTACCAACAATACAGCACGAAAACAAGCGCACACACACTCACGTCCACTACCGTCCTTGGCTACGTCACGTTGTTATGGCAACACGATAAATACACAGTAAATTTGATTTTCTTCATTTCTATGCAAATATTACGCAAATATAAATCATATAGAATATCTGTATGAATATAATTACACGTAATAGTTAAATAAAGATGATCATCGTATAAGAGAACCGAAAAAAAAAACTAATAGGGAATTTGTATAAAGTTGTATTTTCTTTTTAAATAAATAGAAAAAAGGGGTGTTGATAAGACTATCGATACTTATACAGTTTAGTGACGACATTAAAAAATAGAAATATTGAAAAAAAAATTTATTGTACGTAACTGTTATAGACTGAAGTTCTCCGAAAAAAAAATTTCACTTCATTTGATCAAGTATTTTTGTTCTTACAGCGAAAAACAATTATTTATCACGACGACGTCAACGTGGCCATTTTGGAAATGTACCTAGCAGAATACCTCCATTTTAGGCCAAATTTCGCAATCTAGCCTTTTTTTCTCGCCGTATTGAGATGCGCACAACACATCTGCAATTTTTATACGTTTTTTTTCTTTTTTTTTTTAAATCTGCAATTTTTTTGCGTTTTTTTTTTAAATAAGAATACTATTGAATATGCAAAGAAATTGAAGAATGCAAAGAATTGAAGAATTTTTATACGAGATTATTTTCGAAACATGCTCAGTTGGACACGCATGGATAACTTCGAAACTTCGTTTATTTACTTCTGTTACAACTTAAAAAAAAAAAAAAAACACCCCAAAAATGGCATCTGTCTTCGCAAAAAAAAAAAAAAAAAAATCTCATTCTGGTGGGGGAAAAAAGGGCTAGATTGGCCTAAAATGGAGGTATTCTGCTATGTACGGCAGTTACCTGCCCTTGGGGAATTCCTGGGTCTGCAATAACATTTCCAAAATCGCCACGTTGACGTAGCCGTGATAAATCATTGTTTTTCGCTGTAAAAAAAAAACTACTTGATCAAATGAAGTGAAATTTTTTTTCGGAGAACTTCAGTCTATAACAGTTACGTACAATAAAATTTTTTTTTCAATATTTCCATTTTTTAATGTCGTCACTAAACTGTATAAGTACCAGACTATCATTACACACAAAAAATATATAGATTTATTTTTGAGTAAAGTTCCCCGGGTTTTCCTTTCACTTCAGTAAATAATGGTCTTTTGTTATATATATATATGATGTTTATGTTTATATATATGTATAAGTGATAGTGTCTGTGTGTGTCTGTGTGTGTCTGTGCGTCTGTGTGCATTTCTCTACGCTAAAACTCTGTCAATTTTAAGCCTACAGATTCGAAATTTGATATACAGGGTACTGAGATTTGGGAAAATCAATGTGATAGGTTTTCGACAGAAATTTGACGATTAAGTGCTCAATATTCAACAATTAGACCTTTGAGAACTCTACCAAACTTCTCCTACAATTTAAGGTCTAAACACGTGATATTATATATATATATTCCTTGGACATGGATCTAACTTATTAACTTTACTTGATCCCTGAACAATAAATGTTAAGAGATCATAATAGGGGTCAAAGTTTAAAAAAATTGACCGTTTTTTTTCCTCAGCATACACTTCAAAACACCTGGGCAACGCCGGGCACCGATTGCTAGTATATCTATAAAAACAGAGATGTGTGTGCCACAGACGATTTCTGATTGGTTAATCCAATAATCACATCTCCTAAAAAAGTATAGTTCTTACGCTCTTAACTTTACCATAAAATATTTTGGTCTTATTTATTGTCCATCTTGGAAGGGTTTAATTTTTGTCTAACTTGCCATTTACAAATTACAAAAATACGAAACTTCACAATCCAACCTCTGACTCAACGTCCGCCATTCACACAACAAGAAAGCAAACGCGGTACAGATTATTAGTACTACTACTACTACCAACAATACAGCACGAAAACACGCGCACACACACTCACGTCCACTACCGTCCTTGGCTACGTCACGTTGTTATGGCAACACGATAAATACACAGTAAATTTGATTTTCTTCATTTCTACGCAAATATTACGCAAATATAAATCATATAGAATATCTGTATGAATATAATTACACGTAATAGTTAAATAAAGATGATCATCGTATAAGAGAACCGAAAAAGAAACTAACAG
>NC_136511.1:92752315-92839815 GCF_053919585.1 Euprymna scolopes | reverse complement strand
CTGGGTAATGAAATATAGATAAAGTATTAAGCTCAACAAAGACTGGAAACATTGTTCCATAACGGTGAGCATTTTTTATTTAGTATTTAGTTGTAGCAGTATTGATGGTGAAATAAGTGGTACCCTTTTCAGATCAATAAAACAACTTAACAATAAACTAGCAATTATTATTAAAAAATGAAATTAGCAATTAGTGGATTGGAAATTAATTGATTTTGTTCTCTGACATCTAAAGCTACCTGCTGGTTTATGTACTCTTGTTCTAAATTTTTTATCCAAAAATGTAAGGGTAGACACCTTCTCATCGGAGTGGAGCACACTTGTAGCTTTTGGGTGGTTTTGTTTTGTCAGAATAATGATTAAAGGATATATATTATTTTATTTAGGTATCCAAGAACACAATACACGAATTTTAATTTTGGTTCTGAAGCCATGAGTAACCCAAGTAGATTATGGATGAATAGCAAAATGTAGGTTAAACCCATGGGTAAATCAGTTTTAAGATTAAAAATATACTTTATATTCTTAATCTGTTAAATAAGCTATCGTAGCCTTTTCTGTATTTGTTTAATTAAATTAATTAATAAATCATAGATGCTTTTTAGGATTTACTAGACTTGAAACATCAAACAGTCTTAGTTGTCTCCCTTTAACTGTTATAAGTACTAAATACGACCTTTATTTCCACATAATTTTTTAACTAGTAGTTAACAACGTAATGGATTATCTCCCTTCATAGTTAGTTTTTTCGCAACTATCTAGAATCATATTTGATTAGAACGATAATGAATAATAAAATATTAAATAATGAAAAATAGAAATTACTCAGAATGTTGTATTAGGATTAATAAATATAAGGTAATGTTATTCATTATTTTCCTATTTAATAAAATATTAACCCTAAACTGGTCTTTAATCTAAGTAATAAGATAATCGATAATGATGCCACAAATGAGCGAATACGAAACTAAAAATTAATCGTAACGTTATAGCAAGGTTGTTCCGGCCATATTATAAATATAGAAATAAAATTTAAAAGATTCTTTTTAAAAATAATAATTATGTGAAATAAAGAAATATAGAAATCTTCTTTAGGAATTCAATAAATAGTATTATTAAAAGATTTTAAATGGCTACGAAGGATAATGAAATAAGGATATGAAAATTAGGTGATATATTAATATCTGAATGGGCTTTTGATGGAGGATGCCTTCAGGGTAAATGTTTTCGCATCCTTCATTTCCATTAAGGGAATTTTCTTTAAACAATGTTCTGTTATCAAAGTTTTTTTTATTAAAGAAGTCTGGAGAAATGCTGGTTATATGAAAATTTTCATAATACTTGAAATTGTCCAACAGGTATTTAAACAATTGTAACTTACAATGAAATACACTTTTTGTTGCTATCAATTCCTTTTTTGAATTCTTGGTTTTGTTAATACAGTGTATTAATGCTCAATTATGAAATATGATAATTTTGTAGCTTTCTTTTTAAGTCATCTCTCTTTGGCTTAAAACTTATTGGTATATGAAAATTTACTGAATTATACGAACCCAGTAAAACTCAGTATATTACAAACAAGTCTCTCTCTCTCTATCTCTCTCTCTCTCTCTATCTATATATATATATATATATATATATATATATATATATATATAATAGGGATGTGTTGATTAATTGGCATTTTATCATTGTCCGATTACCAATTAATCAGCCGATTTAATAGATTTTCTAATGCCGATTTATCAACAAATTTTGTTGTCATAAATGATATTAATTATATTGTAAACAAAGACATATTAACTCACTCTTTTGCTTGCCAGTGAAAATTTATCGCTAAACCATATCAACAAATAACAGGCATGACGCACTGTTAGCATGTCGACTTTTACAACTGCACTGAATTTGAGGCAAATGGATGTAAGCATATAGAAAATTTCCCTTCTCTCTTCCTATCGCATTAACATTATTTTTTTACTTTAAATCACTGTCAAATAAAATTATTAATTCATCTTTTTCATGTTGAGGGATTGTACAGTAAATTGTGGTGATGTGCAAACCATAAATAAAGCATTCTTCATTAGTCATACTTTCACTACCATTACATATTTTAATTTTTCTGATTTAGATAATGTATATTTTATTGAGATAAATTACTAATTACATATCAGACATAAGTAATTTAAATACATAAAAAATTAACTAAATATTGACAACAACCTTTAACCATTATATCAACCAGTTTCTGCTGAAAGTATTTTGATGTTAATTCCAAGAATAAGAATACAGCTGCTTGAAAGTTATGTCAAACTATCACATCAAAATGTAGTAAATCAGTAAATACTTTTACATTAACTTATGTTAAACCATCTTAGAAAGGTTCATTTAAAATAAGCAAAAGCTGAAGATAAGAAAAGGAAGCACAATGAATATTCAAGAACAGACATTCCAGGAACAAGTTGCAGCAAGTACAAGCCTCCAGCAAAACACCAAACTATTATGGAATCAATATTAGCTTAAAAGAAATTTTGGAATATTAATCATCACAGGTCACAAGAGATCCATTATCTGATAAGAGAAATGATTGCTGTTGATATTCAACCATATTCTGTAACATCTGACATTGGATTTAATAGGCTTATTGCAAAACTTTGTTTGAATTACAACATCCCATGAAAAAGTTCTTCACTGCAAAATACTTTTCAATATATTTACAAAAGTAAAACAAAATTCAACTGTCTCTTGCTGAAATTAGCAGCATTTCATGAACTACAGACATTTGGACAACTACAACAGATAATGCTCCCTTTCTGAGTTTGACAGGTCATTGGCTTTCAAATGATTTTGAACAGTGCAGAGCTATACTTAGAACTATTTCATTTCCTGGTGCACACACAGGTACAAGAATAAGTGAAGAATTGCACAATGTTCTGAATAAGTATAAAATCTTCAATAAAGTTTTCTTGTGGGATTCAGGAGCAAATATGGTTGCTGGTGTCAGGGAATGTGATTTAGAATAACTATCATACATTGTAACTCAGGCTGTGAAGACAACCATTACATCTAACATAAATACAGTTTCTCACTTTAATCGCTTTTTATTAGTAACTAGCGGGGGTGCCCGGCGTTGCCCGGGTGTTTAGAGGTGTGTGTGTTGGGGGGGGGGGTAAATCAAAACAAAATGAAAACTAAAAAATAAGCAAAGTAATAATCCTGTTTAAATATTATAAAAAAAAAAACGATGTTAAAACTTCTTAAAACAAATCAGAAAAAAAAACAAAAAAAAAAAAAACAGCGAACGGGATGGAAAAAAGAAAAAACAAAATAAATGGCATAAATAACCCTGTTTCAATATTAAAACTTGAGGTTCGGACTAGCTGAGTGCGCGGTGGCGGAGAACGCCCCCAGAGGGATCAACAAGGCCGGGGAGGAAAGAAAATTGTCGATCAAAGATCAAGACTTCCGAGCCAAATTCGACGGAGAGCGGTGGACGGTGGAGTGGGCATGGAAACATCAAGCGCCATCGCTGACAAACAGGGTGGCGTGCTACACAAATTCGCTTAGAGGAGGGGCGAGAAAGGAGTTTGAGTAGGAAGTCGACCGATAGATTGAGGAGGGGATACTGATGCCTTGGACGGATGATGTGGAGTCGGGCATTTTGCCGTTGATGGCTGTTCTGCAAACAACTAAAGAGAAAGTAAGACCGGTCCTGGATTTCCGAGAGCTGAACGGCCATGTTAAGTGCCATACGGGAGGCGACACCGTAGATGTGTGCAGTGAGACCATTAGGGAATGGAGGCAGATGAATGGCGCATCTACGTTGGTAGATCTAAAATCTGCCTATTTGCAACTCCATGTTGCCAAGAAGCTCTGGAAATATCAGTTAGTCAAGTACAAAGGCAAAACCTACTGCCTTACGCGAGTAGGGTTCGGGTTAATTTCGGCACCCAAGATTATGTCAACTATCCTCAGGAAGATTCTGGAGACAATGGGAAAGGGAGATGGGGTAGTGAGCTCATACATAGACGACATTCTGGTGAATGAGACTGTGGTAACTGCCAAGGAGGTGGTGGCTCATTTGAAGAGGTTCGGGTTGGTCGCCAAAGAGCCGGAAAAATTAGACGGAGGGGCTGCTTTGGGCCTAAAACTGAAACGAGGTGCGTCAGGCGGCCTAGAATTTCACAGGGGAAACGAGATCCCACAACTGAAGCAGGAGCTCAACAGACGTGAACTTTTTTCCATATGCGGAAAGGTGATCGGACATTACCCCATTGCTAGCTGGCTTAGACCAGCATGCAGCTACATAAAGAGACACGCCGAAGGACGAGGATGGAATGATAAGGTGGGAGAAAGAACGGTCGCCATGATGGAAGAGCTCCTGAAAGAAGCAGAACGGCAAGACCCAGTCCGGGGAACCTGGAACATACCGCGAACATTGGATGGAGTCGTGTGGTGCGATGCGAGCAGCATTGCAACAGGGGTCATTTTGGAAATTGGAGGAGTAGTTGCAGAAGATGCAGCCTGGTTGAGGAAAAAGAATGACGTCAGCCACATCAATGTGGCGGAATTAGACGCGACAATAAAAGAAGTCAATCTGGCCTTGAAATGGGGACTATGTGACATCTGCATCAAAACAGACTCTGCCACGGTGTTTACTTGGCTAAAGTCTCTCATTTCAAGCGGAGAAAGGATAAAAACAAAAGGGGCTGCGGAGATGTTAGTGAAGCGCAGGCTTGGGGTGCTGGCTGAGCTGATGCAAGAGTTTTGTTTGAAGCTTCGCGTAGACATGGTGGCTTCTGAAAAGAACCGAGCAGATGCTCTCACGAGAGTGAAGAAGAGTTGGCTGTTGCCAAAGAAAGATGTTGTTGCTGCATCGGATCTAGATGATGTTGGCGTGCGAGAACTGCACAATTTGCATCATATGGGGGTAGAGAGGACGGTACTTAGTGAAAAAAGTCGACCCAAGGATCACCAAGGAGCAAGTGAGGCAAGTGGTCAGGACATGCGACAGATGTCAGTCGATTGATCCTGCTCCAAGCACGCATGAAGCTGGCCAATTGGAGGTGTGTGGGACCTGGGAGAAACTGGCATGCGATGTCACCCATTACAGAGGTAGACTTTACCCGACCATGATTGACTGTCGGCCCGGGTGATTTGCCCTATGGAAGAAGCTACGTGGAGGAACAGGCAATGAAATAGCGGCAATCCTTGATGAGGTGTTTTTGGAGCGAGGCCCCGTGGAAGAGTTGTTTACCGACAACGGGACTGCGTTCAAGTGAGTAGCAGTGACAGAAGTACTGAAGAAATGGAAGATCCAACAATTTTTCAGAGCTGCCTACAGACCTAGTGGCAACGGGATCGTGGAGAGAAGCCACCGCACCATAAAAGCAGTTGCGGAAAGAGGAGGCACCTCACCTGAGCAAGCCGTCTTCTGGTATAACATGTCGCCTAAACTGGGACAAGTACCAGAGACGGTCCGCAACTGTCAACGTTTGCATATTCCTGGAGACATCCCAGGGTGGAGCTGGCAAGCCGAGAAGTAGATGCCACAGGGACAATTAAACTCGGGGACAAGGTATGGGTGAAGCCACCGGGGGCGCGCTGCACCACACAATGGAATAGAGGTCGCGTGACTGGGAGGAACACTAGTAACAACATTGTGGTGGGAGGAGTCCCGAGGCACATTCTCGACATCAGATCAGTTGAGGGCGAAGCAGTGGAGGGGAGTGTGCAGCCACAGGAGGAGGACGAGACACCTCAGAGGCCAAGTAGAGAGAGGCGACCGCCACAGTGGATGAGAGACTATGAAATGTGATCTTGAGATCAGGGAGGCATGTGGTTAGAAGCAAGAAAGAGAAGTTTTACCGTGGGTGCTCAGCGAGTGAGTTCAGGCGAAGAAAAGGAAGAACAAACATGGCAGCCAGCATTTTTATTTCGTCCGTTCTCGCATAATCTCGTGTGTGCATGAACATGGAACCTATAAAACGATGTTCATTTCTGGGTGCTGGGAGATGATTCCCGATCAGCCAGGAGAGAAGGCAACGAGAGTAGAGACAAGAGACAGAGTACTGTAGCGATAATCTTTCTTGAACATTCCGTTTGTGTATTTGAGCGCCCCCCCCCCCATTTTACATCAAAAACCAACAATATATATGTATTAATCTAATTGTGAGACCATTAACTGTTTAAGCCATAACTGGAATCGACTTCACAAATGAAGTAATTTTGAGATAGAAAATTGTTTAAGCCATTTCCGGTACAAACTTAATATTTCATCATCTTCATTTAATCTAGGGCGACGCTGATTATTCTGCTAATATATATTTGCCCCTATCTTATTCAATCATTTGTACTATCTATACGCATACGCTTATGTTTTGATGTTTTATATATTAGATTAGCAAATTACAGGATCAGCTTAATTTGGAAAAAAAACTCATTCAAGATGTGACCACATGGTGAAATTCAACATATTATATACTGAAAATGAAAGGACAACGAAAAGCTCTTGAATTGTGAGCTGTTGATAAGTTTCCTACATTAACAACTTACCAATGAGGACTTGTTTGAAAAAATATCCAGTTACTGAGTCCATTTGAAGAAATCATTAAAGAAGCAAGTTACAGAACATCAACCATATCAATAATAATGCCTATAAATTTAGCTTTAAGGTTATTTCTATCAAAAGCTGTCCAATCTATTCTAGTATTTTTGACTTTAGTGGAATCCTTCTTACTATTGTTGAACAATTCAGGTTATCAATGGAAACAAGAGTTTCATCCTATCTAAATGATAAAAAACTTGTTTATGTCTACTTTCTTAGACCCATGATTAAAATATTACTTTTAAAAGATTGACATAGAAAACATTTAGAATTGGAGTCTACATCTACTTTCCACTGATAATAATGGAGCAGAGTCTACCCTGCTGAGGGTGAAGAAGCCCAAACATGCGTAAATTACAACATGACAACTTTGAAACCAACTGATAAAATGTAACGAGTAAAAATGTCACAAATAATGGTTTCATCGCTCTTTGTCTAAGAAGAAAAAGTATGTTATTTTGCGCTACACTTTTGAGGTGTGATATGTGAACATTGCATCATTTACAACAGCAAAATTACAATGATGGACAATTTTTAAAATATCAAATAAAACTGAATTAAATGACAGTTACATATCACAAAACTTATTAAAAGATACAGATCTGGAATGCCGTTGTAGAATGCTATATCGAAATGTCAGCTCTTTACACTATGTACTTCTTAAATAGTATCCCCAAGAAAATGTAATAATTTGTTATAGTGTTTTTCTACTTTGTTTATCATGGCGATGTAATTAAGTAAACGTATATGTTCAACATCAATTTTATTTTAATAAAAGAGAGAGCTGCATGTTATCAACAATAGACTTCTTTATACAATTGGTATTTCTTTGCGATTCTGTTTAATTCTTTGCTTAGTACTGATCACATTTGTCCATTTAAGATGATTCCCTCAACCTCTTCCCCAGTAAAACACATACAGAGAAAATATTTCTGTTGTCCTTCTTCAATGCTTGTGGTGTGATGATCATCAAAGTAAGCGGCCATGCATTTGTGTTTTGTGTGAGCGATAAATAGGTGAATAACACTCCATTGGTTCTAATGGGATGTGCACAAGAACCGCCGTCATTTGAACACGGAATCTGTCCAGTACAAAGAGATATACAGATTGTGGTGCTGTCGTGGTAGGTGGTTTGCATATAAGGATGTTGTGACCATTCTAGACAGTGTGTTTCTGAGGTCGTAGGTATTGGCTTCACACGACTCGGCTTTGGTCTGAATGTGGCACCGCAGATCATGAAGACTATTGTGATTACAGTGCTGTCCCAGGAAAGAAAAATTGAGGACGCAACATCAGTTAACATTGACGATGTGTACGGCAATGAGGATGTACAGTTTGTATTATGTGCTAGAGAAAAATTAGCTCAGTTTGGCCTGGAGTTCAAGAATCCCGCTTGTGGGTCGATATTTTGGGTCGCTTCCAGTTCATTGGCGTTGGGAGTCTCATTAGAGCAAAGAGGAAACGTGTTTGAGGATGCATGTTGGCTGTGATGCTCAACATATCAACCTGGCAGAGTTGGACACCACTGTTGTAAAAGGCATAAATCTGGCCCTGTAATGGCAGTCGAAAAAATTACACTTGTATACAGATTCTCTCTGTGTCTACCATTGGGTGTCTGACACACTTATGGGGTGAGCAAGAATCCGTACTAAGGCAGCCAGTGAAATGTTGATCCGGCGAAGACTAGACACGTTGAAGAGTGTAATGCTGGTAGCATCGCACTGTAATCGTGCTAAATGGAAGATGGGCGTGGAGCACACTGTAGAGTTGGTGCGATGAGCCCATGTCAAATAAAAGAGATTCATGCACAGAGTGGACATCCAGGTATCAAGAGGACTCTGTATTTTGTGAGGCACGTGGATCCGGCAGTTACACGAACAGATGTCAGGCATGTCAGTCTGTTGATCCAGCACCAGAGCAATGGCAGAAAGGGCGATTGGAAGTTAAGGACACATGGCAACGGGTGGTGATGGACATCACCCATTACAATGAGAAGCCTTTTTTTTAACTCTGATTGTTAACCTACGCATTTTGCGGTGTGGTGACAAATGATCAGGCCGGACTTGGTAAATGTTGTTTGCCAGTTATCATGTGCGATGTGCTCATGTGCCATCAGAAAATGACATTGCTGAAAGAAGCCATCACAGCATTAAGAGAATTGCTGCCAGAAAGCAATGTACCATTACAGAGGCTACATATCGGTATAACATCACACCAAAGGATGGGAAGTCGCCTGCAACAGCACCTGCCAATGTCATACACACATACCATGTCAGAGTAAAGAGAATTGACACTACACAACCAATCGACGAGGGAACACACAACAGATATGGGATAGGGGAGCCAGTCTGGATGAGACCCCCATGAAAAAGGTGCACCATCAAGTTTAAACGAGGACGAATATCTTGGGTAATAAGCCAACAGTCGGAACCCCACACCATGTGTGTGACCTTTGCCTGGCTGCTGAGATACATCATACAACTAACAAGAAAAGCCATGACTCATCTAGGATTGACACTACACAACCAATCGACGAGGGAACACACAACAGATATGGGATAGGGGAGCCAGTCTGGATGAGACCCCCATGAAAAAGGTGCACCATCAAGTTTAAACGAGGACGAATATCTTGGGTAATAAGCCAACAGTCGGAACCCCACACCATGTGTGTGACCTTTGCCTGGCTGCTGAGATACATCATACAACTAACAAGAAAAGCCATGACTCATCTAGGGATGAGCTGCTGACAAACGCGATCAGTGAACTACCTCTGCCAGAGAGTATTGGCTATAGTTCATCTGACGAGATAGAACCAGAACCAGAGATGATGAATGTGGCCCTTCACAGAAGTGAGCGGAATAAAAGACCATGATCATGAGATCAGGGGGGGAGTGTGATTATCATCAAAGAAGCAAGCGGCCACACATTTTTGTTTTATCTGAGCAATAAATAGTTGAACAACACCGTTGGTTCTAATGGGATGTGCACAAGAACCACCGTCATTTGAACTTGGAATCTGTCCAGTACAAACAAGAGATATGCAGATTGTGGTGCTGTTGTGGTTATATGTCCTTATATGCAGGACATTTTTTTTCTGGTGCGAGAGTCGAGACCTGCGTACTGTGAACAGTGCTTTGCATCATGTTAACCGTTTTTCTTTTTTGTTTTGCTACATGTGGCACAAATTACTTTTTTGTTTTTTTTATTAAATTGTTAGGTGAAAGTACAGACTAGTTAGAAAACACCCTCTCCTCCATATGTTAAGAAATGGGTTTCTAAAACGTTCTCTGCATAGTACTATTGTTTTAACATCTTTATTTTATTTTTGTATTAGGTTAATGCTGTGATTGTTTACAAATGTTTTATTTCCAGTTTGTGTAAACCATTCTGCTTTATGTTGAATACCCAGAAAAAGTCCTTTCTGATTAATGTTTACCAGTTTTAAAAGAAGCAAACAAACTTGGCTGTTTTTCAGAATAACAAAATATTTTTTAACTGGTAAACATTAATCAGAAAGGACTTTTTCATGGCATATGTGTGAAGCAGAATGATTTGCACAAACTGGAATTTTTTAATAAGAGATTTGTTCATTTTTTTCATACGAGAATTTGGGATACTATAAGATTCCTACCTTAACAACTTACCAATGAAGACGTGTTCAAAAAATTGTCCAGTTACTGAGTCCATTTGAAAAAAATCACCAAAGAAGCAAGTCACAGAACTTCAACTATATCGATAATAATACCTACAATTTTAGCTTTGAGATTATTTCTTTCAAAAACTGTCCACTTTAATTCTGATATTTCTGACTCTTGTGGAATCCTTACCACTGTTGAACAATCAATGGAAACCAGATTTTAATCCTATCTAAATGATAAAAACCTAGATCCGACATTCAAATTTCAAAAGAATGACATAGAAAACACTAAGAATTGGATTTATATCTTCTACTTTCTACTGATGATAATGAAGCAGAATCAGCATCATACTGTTCTTCAAACTCTATTGAGGATCAAAAAGATCAAAGTTAAAGTAAAACTGTATCTCTTTCAAACCTGTTTGATGAATTAGCTTCAAATTAGCCTACAGTAACAAATCAAAACTTAGAGCAGGTAGGAGATGAGTTAGACCTGGAGACTGCAATTACAACAGAAATACAAGAATCACAATCTAAACTCAAAAGGAGTAAATCCCTTATGATTAAGTGCACAAAAGAATTTGAACATTCTGTAGCTTTAAAAAGACTTGCAAGAGGTGATGATCCGTTCCAGTGATGGAAGAAGACACAGGAGCTCTTATCACTGCCGAGTAAACGGCATATTTTAAAATATCTTAACGCATCACCTTCATCTGTGGAGAATGAGAGACTCTTTTGTACAAGTGGTAATGCGTATGGACCTAAGAGGAGCAGGCTATCTCCTTAGAACAGGGAAACTACATTACGACTTAAAAGTATTCAACTTTTTTCAGGTTATTTAATGACGAATCTAGTGATTTTGAGGAACGATTTTTTAATGGAGTATATTTGTTTTTTAAGTGGGATTCTGTTATAGTTGAGACCCTAACAGGTACTACCACTCCGGGTCAGAGTGGACCTGGGAGCAATGGCAATTAAAGGGTGGCTCCACACTCCCAAAGGCCCGCAAGCTGGGGCCTCACCATCGGATATAGTTTAAGGTCATATCCAGGACCGCAAAATAATTTGTAAGATATTTCTTTAAATGTTACTTACATTCAATTTGTTTTGTAAAAAAAAACAAAAAAATAAAACAAACACTAATGCTTAATTTAAATAAAAATTTTATTTTAACATTTCATAAAGAAAATAAACACTAGTATGGATACCCCATGTCATTAAGTGTCCTAATTTTAGTAAATCACACAAATTATAGAAAATTGTATTATGCATATTTTGAAAAAAAAAAAAAAATTATGGTTAAGCAACTAATATAGCAGGCAACAAAATGTGAGTAAATATTGAATTAAAAGTAATAATAAAATAATAAAAAAGTGGATTTGTTTTAAATTGTTTTAAATGTAATTAAGCTTTAAATAGATATTGTGAACAAAGTTTTATTATAAACATCTGTTTTATTTTATTAATAAATTCTTAAATAAGATAAGAAAGTTTAAATCAGCTAAGAATGCTGATTAATAACTACAAGAATTAATTTCCTTTTGCCATCAGATGTGTTAGCTGCTAAGGTGATTGCGTTCACTATTAAGACACTCATCTAGAAGCGGTGATTTTTAAAAAAAATAAAACACCCTGCAAACTGCAATCAATATGTCTATAAAAGTGAAAATGTGTGTGCGAGGATACTTCTCAACCTATATACTCAACAAATTTTTTATCTACAGACATGAAATTTGGTATATAGAGTATTCAGATATGTGGAAAACTTTTTATTTGGTTTTCATCCAAATAAAGGGCTGTTGAAGGGGTCAAAACTGAAAATTGGTATGTGGGAGGCTACTGGATTTTTATCTGTTTTCAACTGTCTCATGACTGCATATGCACAGTCATAGAACAATAGAGCTTCCTTATGCTAAGCTAAGTATGAGTTGCTTTAAAAACACTCTTGATCTTTACTCCTGATCTGAAATGGAACACGTACATCAAATCTGTTGCCAAAGCCACTGGGAAAATGGTGGAATCCTTCTATCGATCCAGTAGATATCTCACTGCTGATGCAATTCTCTATCTATATAAGAGTCAGGTTCGTCCATTGATGGAGTACTGTTGCCACATCTGGACAGAAGCTGCTAGAAAGGACTTATCCTACCTTGATAGAGTTCAAAATAGACTTCGTAGCCGCATAGGAGATGTCCTTTTTTCTTCCCTACAATCTATTTCTCACAGAAGAGATGTAGCGAGTTTGTCTTTGCTTTATTGTTATTTTCATGGAAAGTGTTCGACTGAGCTTTAATCTATGGTCCCCCTTCGCCAAACTTTCACAAGAAACACTCGTCTAGCTGAAAACACTATCAATAATTCCCCCCCCCCACGCTTTATTTGTGCCTAAATCTAAACGTAGATTCCATGAACAAAGCTTCTTTCTTAGAACTGCACGCCTGTGGAACTGTCTTCCGTTTTCCTGCTTTCCAGCTGACTACAATATGGTTGTCTTCAAGTCCAATGTAAATGAGTTCTTGATAAGCCGTTCCACTTAAGTTAACAAATTTACTGAATTTCCATTACTGACAATTACTATATTGTCCAATTGACAACTGTACACTCTTAACCCTTATCCTTGAGTGGCCTCTGGGCCTTGATAAGTGGTGATGCCTATGTAAAAAAAAAAAATACTGAGGAGACTATGAGAGCACTTCAGCTTATAGTTATTCATTTAAAGAATTACAATTTGTACTTTGTAGTTGGTTTGTAATTTCTTTTTTCTTATCTGATTGTTTAATTATATTGGAAATTGTACTTTGTATTTTTTAATTTTATTTAATAAAGGCAAAAAGCCATAGTAGTGGATTGACAATTAAATGCCAAGTTAAATTACTAGGTTAATTTGTCAAAATTATCTGATGAGTCACTTAGCAGTGATGAAATGATTTAAATTTTATTAAATTTAAAGAGAAAAGTAATTTAGCAGCCGATTAATCAGCAAATTGGCTGATTACTGATTAATTAGCAAAGTGGTAAATTAGGCCGATTACCTGCTGATTAATCGATACACTCCTAATATATATATATATATATATATATATATATATATATATATATAAATAAAATACTTCCCTTCTTTTAAGAAAAAATATTTGATATTGAATTGACTTTTTATGAATATCATTATAATCATTTTTCTTAAAGTTTTACAAATTATATGCATTAAAATAGCCTGTATTTCGGCAATAACACATAAAATGTTGTCTTCTAAGTAGTCTAATGTGTTTGATTTATGAGCATAGACATGGAACTTGACATATACCCAAAGAAAACAATCTAATTTTTTATTTTTTTTTATTACATTTTCACCCCAAACAAGGCACATTGCCACTTTGATGTAGGGGGCTACTATTAGGGACACAGGCTACAGGGGTACTAGGTGGGGAGTTGGACAACAAGATGTCTGTTCACGTTACACTTGAACTTCTGCATGTCAGTACAGTTGGGGAAGCAGGAACCTGGCAGGGAGTTCCAAAGTCTAACGGTTCTGGGAAAGAAACTACTGGAGTAGAAGGCTCTCTTACATCTAGGGATCTCTACTGTGAAGGGGTGGGATTGTACTGTTTGTTGGGTTTGTCAGGGGTATTTATGTAGAGGGGGTACAAGTGCTTGCAGCTCGTCGGAACATACACCGTTAAAGTACTTGTAAAACAGGCAAAGGGTTGCTACATTGCGTCGATGGGAGAGAGAGGCTGAAGCTTGGATGACAGTTCAGAACCTATTAGGTTGGCGACTCTCTTTTGAACCTTGTCTAGGAGTGAGAGACTAGTAGCAGATCCACCGGCCCAAATATGACAACAATACTTCATACATGGGCAAATGGTGGCCTTATAGAGGTACAGGATACTTTCAGGGGTCAGTAGCTTTCTAGCACGGTAGAGAGAACCTACCTTTTTCGCAGCAGTCCTGGCAATGCTCTCAATGTAATTGTTCCAACTCATGTTTCCTGTGAACGTTAGGCCGAGGAGTTTAAAAGATGTGCTTTCAGATAAAGAGTCTTTGGCCATTGCTATTGGTGGTAGAGAAGGTTTCTTGTAGTTATTGAAGGAAACAAGTTTAGTCTTGGCAGCATTGAATGTGACGATCCATTTTTGTCCCTATTCCACTACAGATTGGAGGTCATCCTCTAGTGTTTCTGCCATTTCTTTAGATATGTGTTCATTTGTTTTCCTGTTATGTCTGTTATATAGCGTGGTGTCATCAGCATATATACCCAGCTTACAGACAATTTTGTCAGGGAGGTCATTTATGAATATTAGGAATAATAGAAGTTAAAGGATAGACGCCTGAGGCACTCCCGCATTTATATCATATTGTTTAGATGTACGGCCATCGAGGACAACCTGGATTTTTCTCTTATCTAAGAAGGATTTAATTATGTTAAGTATTCTTCCAGTGATATCATATGATCTGATTTTCCTGAGAAGACCTTCATGCCATACCCTGTCAAAAGCCTAAGATATATCTAGAGCTACCGCTCTACCCTCCCCTGCTTTGTCAAGTGAATGGTATATACGCTCGGAAATTACAGTTAGAATGTCTGCTGTAGAACGGGCTTCCCTAAATCCATATTGTTGGTCGGTAAGAAGTTTAGCATCTGTAAGGTGATGAACTAGAGCTTGGTTAATTATGGACTTAAATATTTTGGCAAAAAGTGGGAGGAGGCTAATGGTGTGGGAATTTACTGGGTCAGTTCTTTACCCAGAATTCTTGAAAACTGGTACCACAGAAGCAGTTTTCCATATGGCAGGAAAGCAAGATTCATTAAAGCATTTGTTGTAAAGTTTGGAGAGGATTGGAGCTACTTCGGCGGAGCACTTTTTTAATAGCAGTGAAGCAAAATGTAGTAGGCAAAACAAAAAAAAAAAATCCAGAAACAGATAGGAAATGGTCAGTATCACCCACCTCAAGAAGAGAGGGATTTCTTGTCTGTAATAACCGTGGAGAAAGAAGAAAAAGACAAAAAAAAACAGAAAGAACAAAAACTCGCTTCTCGCAGACATGTGATGCATCACAAAGAACAATCCAACCCAATTCACAGAACCACCTACACACAATCTGCAGGACACCCCCGACTCCTGTCCAGTGTCCTGCCTTTATAGTGGTCGGGAATTATGTATTTGCATAACTGGATTTATGTCGGTTAAATCTGTGGTACGCGTGCTGCCTTTGCGCGATGGCAGCTGCACATGTGGAACTAAACCATTGGGGAGAGTAGGGCTTGCTATAAAATTTCCGCGTGAGGACATGTGCTTCAATTACTGTTTTGAACCATTCAGTGGTCTCATTTGCGCACTGTTCAGCAGAAAGTGAAAAGATATTTCGCCATGGGGTGTCTCTAATGAGATCCCTGATGGCTTCCCAGTCGGCCTTTTTATAATATCTCATTGTTTTGAGCAATGGCTCTTCCATTTTGGCTCTAGAGTTTAGGGTGATTTCAACTATTATCACTACATGATCAGCATTCCCAAGTGGGCTGTGGGCATTCGTAACACAATCATCAGGAACTGTGGTCAGAAACAGATCTAAAAGTGATGTGTTGCTCTTGCTGGTCAGGGAAATGGGTTGGAAACGTAATCGTCTGTGATAGGGAATGAGATATAGAGAAGCTATGTGTTGTGGTACCAGCTGCTGTAATTAGAGAATCCAAGCCAGTTACTGTGGTGGACATTGAAGTCACCAAATACATGAACTTGTGCGCTAATATCGAGGGAAAGTGCTGTATCTATGCTGTCAGAGACTTTGTTTATTAGGGTACAGTCCTGGGTCAAGGGAAAGCGGTAGAGAAAATAAAAGTAACTAATATTATGTTGCATGTTAAGTCTAAAGCACATAAAGGCTTGATCGTCCGATTCTAGTTTTCTTTCTCTAGTCAGGAGGAGAGTGTTTCGAATATAGACTCCAAGCCCGTGCATGTGTCTGTCAGACTCCTTATGGCAGAGTGGGAGATATCCGGGCATGTTAAAGTAGTTAGAGGGGATGGAGGAGTGTAGGTTAGTCTCACTTATCCAGGGTGTTTGTTAGGAGAAATGCTTCAACATTATTTAAATTAGTTCTAAGCCCACGAATATTAGTAAATGCCAGCCTCAAGGGAGGAAGCAATTTGATTTTCTTTGAGTTTTGTCCTGGTTCAAGCGTAATTTTAGATTGTACTGTCATTTTTTTTTTTTTTTTAAGTTTCAGTTTAGGTAAGGGGTGCTGAACAAGTGGGTATGCAGAACACCAGGCATGCAACACAAGTAAACCATCAGCCGACCTTCCATCTACTAGGACTGTGGCCTCAGGAAAGCCCACCGGGGATGAGTGCAGGGTCCCTTTCCATGCGCGACATGGCACTGCAAACATCCCGATATTATTCAACTGTTGATGGAATAGCCGCTCTAAGCGCTACCAAAGAGTTAGGACACCTGTATTACCAGTCGGGAACAGCAGCCAGGAACTGTCATTCCGGTACCCTCAACCCATCAGACGATGGTCAACCCAATCTACTTGTACTGGCATTATGATGTTCAAGCACTCCCAACTGCCCAGTTTAGAGGGGGATGGAATGTGTCAGGAGAGGGGGAAATCGGCGTTCATTGCCCTAGTCAGGAAACAAGATCGGCCACTGAGTGTTTCTGTCGAATCCCTCTGCTTCAACCTCTACGCCTGGCTAATAGGCAAAGAAGGAGTAGGGGAGCTGGGCGATAGACAGTAGGGCAGATCGATTTTGGAACCCCAGTGAGGCAATGGTGATGATAGTTGGGGTTTGACATAGAAAAGACCTACACAAAATATTTTTTTCAAAATCGTTATCTTTGCTTGAGGAAATGACTTTAAAAGTTGAAAAACTGAACCTATTAAAAGTTTCTTGGTGAATTGCCAAGAACGTCCCGTCATCAAAACAAACCGTACTGTTCAGAAAATGGACTCATTATTTAGAAAATTTTAAACTACATTTTTAAATTAAATGAGTAAGGATTATGAATTAATAAAATAAATATTAAGTGCAAAGGCAAAATTATGTTTTTTAAAATAATAATGACTAAAATTCGCTTTTTCATTTCAGGAACTTTTTGTGGGGTGAAAACATTTTAGATTTCACCGTCGCAAAACACGCTCGTTATTGATATTGAAAATTAGTGTTTGTTTATTATTTAATTTTAAAACATTACGATTTAGGCTTAATTATTTCAAAAGGAAAAACGAAAAAGACTTGTTTAAAATATATATTATTATATTTCAAGTGTCTGCAGTCAATTGTTTTATCTTTTTTAATTTGTTTTTCTATTAAGTTGGAGCAAAAATAATGTTTTTGATGTTCAAACGAACGTCAAAAACATTATTTTTGCACCAACCCAATATTTCACATCAAATTCTATTTGAAATTTTTATTAAAATATGGTAATACTCCAGTTTTATATTAAAAAAAAAAAATAGTCCATACAATTTAATTCTACACATTCTTTACGAAATAGAACCACGTAAATTTTCAAGTTTTTCTACTTAATAAAAAAATACTTTGCAGAAAATTAGTGTCAAATTTTTATTTCTCTTATTTTCAGGGAGTAATTATTTTTAAGCAGTATTTTTCTCCTAATATTATAGTTTTAAAATCAGATAACACACAAAGATACGAGTAAATAAGGAAACTGCTTTAAAGGTCTTCCTTATTTGTGCTAAAATAACTTTATTATTTAGAAAACCATTCTTAACATGGGGAAGATAGGAGATTATGTTGTAACTATTCTGTACTTTCACCTAAAAATTTAATGAATAAAAATTTCATAAAAATTAAATTTGACTTGAAAATACTATTAAAAATAGCATGGTAACGTAGATGCACAAGCACTGGTTTTTCAAACTCTAAACACTCGTTTAAAATGGCACAGCTACAGCGAGAATGAATCTCTTTATGAGTAAATTCATGTTATCGAAGGAAGAGCTAAAATCTGCTAAAAATGTCTAAACTAAAACTATGCCTCTGATTTGGTTTTGTCTTCTCTCTTCAATACATCTAATGCAACTCTACAAAGTTTTTCATTATTTCTTATAACTAGCGCTTATTTTTTTTACATATGAGACTGGAAGATAGCCTAAAACAGTTTCCTTCAGTTATAATCCATTTATTTATTTTACTTTACGGATTAAAATGTCAGTAAAAGCACAACGTTCAGTTTTAATCCGTGTTTCACAAAATTTGCTGGTCCACTTTGTCATTTGGATGAAACAGCGCCTCCAACTTCACAACAAGTCATCCAGTTTAGTTATTTCCTCGAAACAGTCATCCCCACTTAAAAAAATAGTGGAATTTCTATGTTAATTGCAAAGGAATTAATTAGTATTTGGCAAGTAGTTAATCCACAATTGCCCTTGTTAGGAGAACGTTATATAGGACAGAATGTCAATATATTTTGCTATAAGAGGACCAAACAGATTGACAGGAAATCTCTTGCAGCAACCAAAGTGAAAAGAATGAAGGAACTGCAAGACAGATTATTTTATATATTTTCTTGTAGCTGTAAACTTCCTGACTTGAGATGTGATGAATTTGTAGTAAAGTGCAAGATAGGAAATTGTCAAAAAGGCACATTGTCTGCACTTGTCCTGCTACCAAGGAGGTAAAATTAATTCTATAGATTCACCTGCAATTATGTTCTTTTTTGTGGAAAATGAAATAATGTATTGGTATTTATTATGTAATCTGGCTGTATTATTAAACATACAAATTTTGCAATTTTCCGGTTCCACTAGAAAAACGGTCATTTAGACCAATTTTTAAATTAATTGATGCAACAAGAAAAAGCCTAACAACATTTACTGGCACTTTGTATCAATAATTATCAAAATTTACCTCAAGTAGAATTCTAAAAAAATAGTGTCCCTCCAGATCATCATTATCTGACAGCAGAAGAAACAAATAATTTAAGTGTGAAGACCAGAGTCTACTTTTTGAGAGTATGCTGTTATCATTTCTTGAGAAGTTAAACTAAAATATGCAGTTTAGAAAATTGGACCTTTAAATCAAGCAAGATGGCTAACATAAGCCACAAGGTTAAGTGTTTATGGACCAGAGGTGTCTATCCTCAAACACTATGATAAATTAAACATTTTGGTCAAATTTATGATCCAAGTGTGTGCAGTTTGAGATCAAAACCGACAATAATTTTTTTAACCAACAACAATATATTTTAATATGATTCAGAGAACAAAACAGTTAACTGAAATCCAAATTACTGTTTTAAACAGTTCCAAATATGGTCCTTTTGCACTACTTTCGGAAAATATAATATCGATGATAAACTCAGATGAATTGGATGTGAGAGAAGAGGGCATTCAAACGATTTTGTGCATTAGGTAAATAAATATTTATCCATTAAATTTTATTAGTTTTCTCAATTTACCCAAACAATAGTCAGTTTTATTCATATTTCATCACAAACATATACAAAATAAGTGTTTTCAAATAATTGTTTTTGTGTGTTGTTTTTTCCAGAAATAGTGAACAACTAAAAAAAAAGACTGAAAAAGATTACTGCTATCAATTTTACAGCCAAACACTGGTCAAATTTGATTGATTTTTCTAAAAAAAAAAAGTTGTATATGGGCAGGAAGCAAGACATACATTATTATAAAGTCATTGTGCCAGCAAATTAGACCTTCATTTTTTTGAAAAGAAATTATACAGAACAATTTAGTTCTATTATAACAGTTTTTATTATTGCCTCTAATAAAAAATTAAAATACATGGTTCTGTAACTTGTATCAAGTTGTTATATTGTGTTATACATCTCCACATATCTTTTTGAATTGTGAAATTTAAAAGACTTAGTTGCTAATTGGCTTTTTTTACAATTTTTGTTTAATCAATGCAGTAAAAGTTGAGATATTTTGCTAATTGTGATTCATAATTAAAATTATAATTCATGTATTTATTTTTCTTTCAATGTATTTCATATAAATATATCAATTTTAACTGGATTTTTTTAATAAAAGTAGTGAATTTCAAAGTCAGTGTTGTGAAAAATGCTATGAAAATGAAGAATTTCTCAGCATGTTTCTACACGATTTTTAAAATTAAATGCTCAATTTTCTGTTCAAGATGGGAATCTAATTTTTGGTATCTGTTCTTATCACATCAAATCCCAACTATCATCATCAGTGCCATGTTGATTTTCTGAAAAAAGTTGCAAATCGACCTGCCCTAATAGACAGTGCCTATCTACTCCTAAAGCAGTTTAGGTTTGCAGACTGGTAATTTGTTCAAGTCACCAGCTCTAGGAAGGATGTCATCCAAGAATGGAGGGCCCCCCTCCCCTTAGGTTTAGCTTCAGTTTTCCTTCTCCTAGATGGATGACCTGGGGAGATGTACAAGTCCATCAGCACCGAGAGGGGTTATCCTGTGCCTGGGTCCTAATTCAGGTATTTCGTCGACCCCGCATGGTAGTTAATGTTACTGGGTTAGTATGTAAATGTTATGTCTACTGAGAAATTACACTCCTCAAAGTGATTAAAGGACATTTCTATTACATTGTTACTGGAGGAGGGGGTGAGTAAAAGTTCATGCAGTAGAAGCAACTGTATTTGCAACAGGTTAGTTGGAAAGAGTTAAGATATGGTTTAATATTTTTCCTTTAAATTTAGAAATTTTTTTTTTTTTTTTAAATTTTTTTATTTATTTATATGTTGGCTTAGGAATAGGATGATGCGTCACAGAATGACTTTATATTAAGCGTGTGTAATGTATGAGTGTTAGTAGCAGCTTGGGGAGTAGGGTAGACTTAGTGTTTAGGAGAGGATTAACTTACAGAATACAGTAGAATTAATTTTTAGAATTTATAGTGAAGTAAAATTTAGTTATAGAGAAAAAAAATGAATTTTTTTTTCTTTTTTATTTAACATGCAAATCAGACAATGGCAGTCGTCTTAGAGGAAATGAATATATTGGACATACGTAGCATGCAAGAGAGGGGTGTTTCTACCGTAATAAGACTACGTGGCATGTCGGAATTCGTAGGTAACGACAGTCTATTAGGTCAGGTACAAGGCATTGTGTAACTATTCAAAAAGTCATAATGACGTATCTAAGATCACTGTATATTTCAGGTACATATATAATTGAAAGTAAGGCAAACTATATTCCGTGGTTTGTTATAGATAGCAAGGAAGCCACATATTCAATACAAGCGAGTTTATAGTGATTGTAGATATTAAGTATATTACTTAAATAAAGTTGTATCTTCTAGTATGGAAAAAAATAAGTCCAGGTTTCTGAAATTTCTGGGATTTGCTTTGCAAAGGCTTTTTTCCCCTTAGTTTACTTGAAATATAAGAGTGAAACACTATTTTGCCTATAAGGAGGGAGGAGGGATAACGAATTTCAGCTTTAGTCAAGATAAGGTTGGCAAAAAAAAAAAAGAAAAAAAAAGACAAATAAAGATGATAAATAAATACAAATAAAACAAAACCAAAGAAAAACAAATAAACGAGCATGTATACATTTCTTAGAAGCAAGATTAATTTTAAAAAATAGTACTTAACATTTCTTTAGGCACACTGGACGCCAGTCCGTTTGGCATGGCTAAGAGAAAATTTGGCCATATTAGAGGTGGAGAGGGTGCTTAAATTTCTAATGGGATTAAATCTCATGAATATGATAGCCAGTTGACATACAGATTTTGTGAAATGATTCATTCATCAAATGTTTCTCTCAGTAAATTGATCATATCATTTGAAATTTGCAAATGCTGCTCAGGTGTCAGTCTCTCCATTCTTGCCAAACGAAGCTGAACTAAATGTAACCGATAGTTGCTAAATTTGCAATTAATGAAAATAGAGTTGTCTATTTAAAGTTTGTCACCTCTAAACAACAACACTATATAACTTGAATGATATCATCCAAAGGAGCAGTTACCATTACTGCATTCTATTTTTCTTTCAACCAGTATCATATCCTTACCAATGGCAGGAAACAAATGATAACTTGAATGTAATCAATATCCCTACGGACACTGAAGAATACATGCTGATAAAAGAGGAGTTTACAAACTTTGGTGGTCCATACAAAGCACAAATTTTAAAGGTATGTATTCAAAGGTAAAAAAGTACACTTTTTCATAAATTGCTATCCAGCTTAAAAAACATTTTATTTAAAATGGCAAGATTAAAAATACACATAGCATAATAAATATTAAAAGTATTGATAAAAATTATATACAAAAGATACTTGTTTTTTGGGGAATCATTGTAATTGCCACTGTTCCCCCCAAATTACTTTTTAAACTAAAATAAAAAAAAATACAATTGCTAAACAATGTAATCACTATTTGAACAGTAGAATAACTTATGAAAATAACATTTTAAAAATTAAAATCCATATAGGAATATAAAGATGGCAATAACAATGTTTCTTAAAGCACCAATATTACCAACATATCAAAACTATTTTGTGAGCAATTGGTATAAACATCAGCTAATTGCTTTGTGCTAAGAATATTTGTATTTTTATTATTATTTATCATTTCAAATCAGAATGTTTTTATGCTAAATAATGTTTTTGAAAATGTTTGTGTGTGGTATTGTCTTTATTTCCAAAATTTCTCATATTATACAAGAAATTTCTTGTATTATACACAAAAAAATGAGTTAAGTTTTGTAAAAAAAAATGTTCGAATTGCACACCTCTGTTTGAATAAAATGTTATTTTAAGTTTTGTTGTTTTATTTGAGTAGATTGAAAGAATTCAAAATAAGGCCCTCTATAAGGAATACTTGAAGTCAAAATGCCAGTACAAGCTGTTACAGAAAAAAAATGAAAGGCAATTGTGGATGTATTGTGATGACAGGAATATCACCACAATAAACAGCAATGGACTTGATAGCAATCACATGAAAGGTATAGTATTATTATTGCATACTGATATCTATTGCATTGATATTCTTGCAGATGAAAGGTATTATTGTATATTCTATTTTCTGCATTACGAGATTTACTTGATTAATACTTTTGTAAGAGAAAGGGCCATGGAGAACAGGTAAAATATGATACTGTAAACACCAGTAGTTCCCATTTATTTACCTCCCCATGAGGTCAGAATTAAACACAATGTCTGGTTTAATGTGAGGAAAATCCAGCTTCTCAAAAAGGGCACTCTGTGGGAGAATTTAAATTTCCTCACTCTAATCAAGGACAGTAAAGATGAAATGTAGTATCATGATATGCTACACTTTGAAAAATTTATTTCAATAAATTGAACATCAAAATAAATAAGGGACAAGTCCATTCAAAAGTGTAGGGTGAGGGGGTCATCTTTATCACTCTAACTTATAATTGTCTAAGCTATTCCTAGCTAGAATCATCAATCACTATGATACCATCTTTACTCTAGTATGGTGTTCTACATAAGATTCCCAAACTGATTTTTTAAAATACATTATGCATATATATACAGTTGATTTCATTAGCGTGGGGTAGTGAGAAAACAGAAAGTAAAAAACAACCACCCACTGTTTTCCAGCTTGCTTTGAACCAAAAACAAGCAACCCAATATCTAATAGGGGTAAAGTCTAGATGGGAGAGGAAAAAAATGGTGGATGAAAAAATACAATTTGGAGGAGGGATCAGTGGTGAAAAGATAAAATTGAGGAGTGGGCATCCTTTTGGAAAGAGGAGGAGGGACCGTTCATCTGACTAGCTAAAAAAACTAAAAAGCTTACTTCAGGGGTTGGGGTCTGACAGAATCAAGAACTCATACTTGGCTCCTTTTAGTACATACAAGCCAGGAGATGTTGGACAGCCGTTATGTATTTCACAGGCAGGGGAAGTACAGTTAGTCCGTGAGAGGGAAAATGTACATGGCATCTGCTCTACCCTTTATGGAAAGTTTCTTTTGAAGCCAAGAGTTGACTGATGTTGACTCCTTAGCTTTTTGGCTAAGATCAATTACTTTGATCTTAGCCAAAAGGCTAAAGAGTCAACATCAGTAATCTGTTTCATGACAAAACTTGTTTTTTACTTCTGTGGCAAAATGAGTTTCTGCCCCTCCCCACCAATTTCTTCTTGTTATTTGTTCTTAAATATTAAAGTTCATCTCAACCACTAACACTTTTGTAGTCTTTTTATACTCTTAAAATTTGCATCCCTATTCCTTAACGTTTTTTTTTTCTTGTACTAATGACACAACTAGGAACATATAAAAATATTAATGACAAAATTTAAATCAAACTTCGATTTTTGGTTGATTTATTGGAATTTATGTATGTTGCTGCTCCTGCTTAAAAGGCTCTGTGGACTGTCTGGCATTGATCTCCTTCTCCACCCCCTTAGGGGTCACGTGAACCAACCTATAAAAACCGTGGGAGATTAGGCGCCAGGCTCTTTTCGCCTTTTTGTTTCAACCCTAACTGGACAGTGGTTCTTCGTGCATAGCCCCCGAAGGCAGTCACTGAAGCCCCCCCCCTTCTACGTCACGTTCCCAATTGAATATTTTATTCTTTCCATCCCAAGACAGTCGTGCGAAGTAAACCAATTATACGATGAAATAGAACAGTTAACCGTTCACATGAAAAGAGCCGGAATTGAGTGATGAACACATTGCTAATCGAACTCAAGATAAGTTCTAGTGAAGCACGTTTTCGCAAACCTTCATCTTCTTCATTCTGTATATTGTCTGTTTTCATTATATTGCTCACCCAGTAAAATTGCTTAAATATCGATTGCTTGGTTGTGTTCCCTTCTTACAACCTGTCCTCGCATAAGAACTTAACTACAGAATTGTTGTTGCATTCTCACGTGTGAGAATTGAGCTTTATTTCAGGGTTAAATTATTCCCAACAGATTCTCATTCAATTGTAATTTTCTGCTGGGTAACCTTTTCGGACTTCCAAGGTGCTCAGGTCAATCTTTCTGCTTTCCAATGAGTGTAGTAGTGATGTACACACATTAAGAACCATATGAAAAGATGAAGTTTATCAAACTCCATCATCTCAACTGCAGTTGCAAAATGAAGAATGATGATTTTAGTATGAAACCTGTAATGCTTTTTCAAAATGTCTTCAATGTTTGTTAGATAATATGTGATACGTGATTGTGTTGAGCATAATCCTTCTTGATTCTTATTCTTTATATCATTTAGGGTTGGGAAGCCTCATTCACAAAGGTAGTTGAAAATTGCAATATTACTGATGAAGCTGGTTTTTACTAATATGGGAAATTTCTTTTATATTAAAATCTAAAATATATCAATGGCTAACATCAATGATTTTATTTTAAGTTTGTGAAGACTGAAAGCATTAGTTAAAAAAAAAGGTCAATATTTATTAATTTCCTTAGTTATATTCACATATTTTGCCATCTAACTTTAAAAAAAATAAAAATAAAAATAATAGATTTGTTGGCATATGTTCCCTTGTGCCAAGAGTGAAATACAGCATAAAAAGATTACAAATAAAAGAACGCAAAAGATTACCGAAAGAGGATGGGGAACCATCTTATAAAATCAGCTAATGCATTTTGGAATTTGCTATCTAATCAAATTGAAGAAAGTCTGCTACTATGTCAAAAAAAGGGCCCAACAATATAAAAAGAAAAACAAAAGAGAGTAATTCAGTGAGTTTAGAATGATCACAGACATACTGCAAGATTTTTCTGCCAACATGCAAACAAGTTCAAGATAACTTATCCACTTTTACAAAAAGGTAAATGCAGCATTTTTCTCAACTGTAATTTTAGTAAATAATTTTACTTTTATCAAACAAATTACTGATAGAAGTCTCATTATCTAAATTCGACAATTCAATTAAGTGACAAAATTGGAATTTTCTCCCAAATCTGAACTTACATATCTTACTATTTTCAAAATATTAAAATCGACAAGTCAGACTCTAAGAACTTCCATTTTAAACTAAGTACTGATCAGAAAGCAGAACAATAGGTAGGATTCATATATTCATTCTCAGAGTTATGTCACACAAGCGATTGACATAAAGTCTATATCCTAACTAAAGCAACATCAAAAATAAAGTATTTTCCTACTTATATTTTCCAAGTTCTCATGTTACTTTTTAAAAATAAGGAACTTTCAGATTGAAATTTCGCCCTCAAAAGACTGTATATTTTAATTTGAGCAGCTGATCAATCTAAATCTAGTCCCTTTCATCAAGAGATCTCCCTGAAGTGGAGCCGAATTTTACAATTGTATGTTTTGGCATTAACCGTGCTATTCCTGATCTTTCTCTTTCAGAGTTACCCCCCTTGGGTTATTTTAGTAGTAGTCAGTGCCCAGACTAATGAAACTGAAATAAAAGCCAGAAAGTTAATTTATAATCATGTTTCATTATGCTTAAATGGACAAGCCCATTCTCTGGATTTTGCTAGTCCATAAGGGGATAATCTAGTAAATAAATATTGCTTCATTCAAGCAAGAACTAATTTGAGACCCTTATGCCAGTAAGTGTCAATTTGCTTTTACACCCTTTTTTCCTCCATTATATAATGAGTTCCTCCTAGTCTGACTGATTATGATTTTATGCAAACAAACTGATTTATCAAACTTAATCTTAGCCCCTGTAACTGTTTTACACCATCTGATTTTCATGTTGATGAATATCGCCAATGCCATTTACAAGCACTGTCATATTGTTGACATAAGCGGTGTATTTTATTGTGGTGTAATGAAGGACCAAATTCTACCTTAGTCTGTGAAAAAAGGGTTTCAATCCAAATATGTAAGTCATCGGTGAAGGTGTATATCCCTGATAAATGGATATGGACAACCATAATCCATTTACCTCGACCAGCTCACTGAGGTTTGCATACAGGAATCAAATCCAGAAGCAAAACCAAACCAAAGAGAGAACAGGTTTCAAGTAATAATGATCCACCCTATTGAATGCTTCAGATTGATACAAGTTGATGAGTTGACTTTTTAGATGAGCAGGTATAATGTCTTAAGAAATAACAATAAAAATAAAAAGTTTCAACAACAATCCAAAATTTTCAAAATTAAATGCTAGTTATTTAAACAAACAAATTTCTTATTCAAAGTCCCAAACATGGTTTTTATTTTTCAAATTTAAATTATTTAAACAAACAAATTTCTTATTAAAAATCCCAAACATTTTTTTTTAATTTAAGTGTAAATATTTAAACAAATAAACTTCAAATGATTTTTAAATTAAATTTAAGGTATTTAAATCAACTTATTCTAACTTCAAAACATTTTTTTAAATTTTTTCTGAATTCTAAATTCAAAACATTTTTTTTTTAATTTTAGCATTTAAAACAAATTTCTTATTCCAAGTCCCAAACATTTTTTTTTTTTCAAAATTAAATTAACTTTTTGTTTTCTTTATTTAACTGTTCTGGAAGTGGGTATAGGAGTTTTAATTCATTGTTTTCCTTGTTCCTAAATCATCCAGTTTTATGTGGATTCCATTCAATTTTTAAAGTGAGATTTTAATGTAACCAAAATATCCTCCAAATACCTAACTGCTTTAAAATCCGTCTGCCAAATATCCACATATCTGTTTTAAATTTTACATAAAACACTTGCTTTTTTTCTTAATATGATGTGAAGTAGAAAATAATGTTTTTTATTGTATTTGTTTTGTTAATAGTTGGAAGGAATGGACATGGGTATTATTTCTACACGACCTCTGCGGGAGCAGATGATGTGGCAGACCATACAATTCGAAACAGGAAAATGTATTACTGCAGTGTCCTTGTTGGACAACCTATTATTGGTGATCAGAGTTATAATGCTACCAATTTTCTAACAACAGGCATCTCAGCAGTGGACAATACAGCACAACCATCGATTTATACAATCTATAAAGAAAACCTACTTTGCCCAAATTATCTCATCTCTTATGCAATTAACTAGATAATTAACTCCTATCAGTTGTCTTTTGTATTAAACAATGTTCGTTTAAATAAATATATATATATATATATATATATATATATATATATATATATATATATATGCAAACAAACTAATTAAAAGAATTATCAGAATTATTTTTTCAATATACTTTTAACATGCTTGTAATAAAAATATTAATGCTTTTATTACTTTTTTCAAATAATTTTGTAAGTTTCAATTTTATTAAATCTTTATTTCATAAAAAAATTGTGTTTTATTCTTTTATAATTCTATGATTATTTATGATATTTGTTTACATAAGGAAAAAAAAGTGATTTTTTAAATAATCCAATTTTTGATATGGGTACTTTTTAGAATCTGCATGTAGTTTTTTTTTCATGACAATATTATTATGTGTTAGACATGTTGGTGGCCTAAGTATAAGAATGCTGATGAAATAAATGATTTTTTAATCATTCTCATTTGTTTTTATGACCATTTTCTTATTTATTAAAAAAAGTATTTCATTTGTTAAAAACATTTATTTTATTTAATAATTATAATAATAATAATAAATATATATATATATATATATATATATATATATATATATATATATATATATATATATATATATAAAATAAGGGTGGAAAATGAAGTCACAAAAACTATACATTGGTATATATAGAATGATTCATTTATTTAATAAGGGTATACATACATTTAGTTGTGGGATAAAGAGGACTCTATACCAAGGTATTTCGAAGCTTAATGCTTCTCATTAGAAGAATAGAGAAGATGCTAGGTAACATAATGGCAATGTGACATCTAGTGTGGGATTCATCAGGAATTAAATAAATAAATAAAATTATTGATGTTGTTCGGGGGAACTATATTGAACTCTAAGGTAAAGGAGGAGTGTATTATATAAAGTGTAATGTAAAAAGGTATATAGGTGGTCTATCATAGTCTTAAAGAATGTGGGTAGTTTATATGTGTAAACTCAAGAGGTAGGATGGGTGATGGTTTTATTTTATCTGTATGTAAGATGTGTAGTATTTATGGAGGGTTTACATGAGGAGGGGGTTTACTCTAAACGGTATTTTATCAACAGAAGTAACCAAGCACTTAGAGAAGGTGTATATTTTCAGGCGTAATATTATGATGATGAGAGGGTATATGCTAAGTAAGATTTTATCAAATGTAACGGTTATCAGCACATTATTTATAAAAGGACTATGGCACAATGTTATGAGATTAATGAAAGTTGTGGGATGGATTGAGATGTCATAATCACATTGACATACTAGTTCTTTCATCAAAGTTAAGCAACATATTAAGCCTGATCAGTACTAAATAGATGACAATTTAATATTTCCTTTTTTCCAAACCAAGTAAATTGAGAGTTCAAATGTCAAGATGGAAAATCAATAAACCTTGCATTAAGAAATGTCTGCAATTATTTTGACAACAGAATTATGATACAGATCATAGCTAATCTGGCTGGCAAAAACATTGGGGCAATTGAAGATGGTCCAAAGTATTGATACACAAAACATTTTATTGTGCTTAATGTTTTAGGGAGAGACAGAGGTTATACTCTACTACAAATTCAGAAATCTAAATTGTCCAATTATTATTGGAGGGGGCAGCGGAATTTATAAGGAAAATTTTAATTTCAGGAATATATGTTTTAGAGCTAGCTTATCATGATAGATAGTTATAGTCAGCATATCAGAAAGAGGCCAGCTTAAGTATAGAGAGAGTGGTAGGAACAAGGAAGCATTGGGACCTGCATCTATTGAGTGTCGGTGAATGATACAAATCAAATTAAGTTGTAGTGAAAGACTGGATTAGACATAGAACACCTAGAAATGGAGTTGAAACAATTTCCTCTAAAATAGTAAATGCTGAATTACAAAAAGTGTTAATGAGTTCAATAAATAAATGTTTGTTGCTGAAATATTTTTGATATATCCAGATGAAATGGGACAGAATAACTTATAACAAGTTTATTGTACAAACATACAATGTAACAAATAAGAGATTGACACTCAAATGTATCTTGAATGCAGGGTTATCAATATTAACTTACTCTCTCCCATTAGTTACCATGTGCTAGCATCTTTTATAGACTGAGTAATCCATTCTCAGGATGTGTCAAGGGATCTACCATGATATCAGCTTCCTCTTAGCTAAATTGTTTCTTAAATTTTGCTTTCAATATTTCTTTTAGGATTCAGACGTATGCATTTAGTCCTCTTCCTTTTTCTACAACCCTTTCTCCCTTCAGTCCGTGTATTTCACATTTAGAAGAACCAGTTTTTTTTTTATATCATTGTTGTCTCTATCAGCATTCCCACATTCATGGATGGCTTTATTTGAAAAGAGTCATATTGGTATTTCTTTATCAGTTTCGATGTATCGGGTCTCAATTGATTATGTCTTTTACAAACAAACTTTGCTCCTTGAATTATGTAGATAACTCTCCTGATTCTTCTAGTTACAATACCATCCTCCCCCCAAATTTTTCCAGCCGAATCTAAAGAAACTTTATCTCCTTTATATGATTTATAGTTCTTTATTGTCTTATAGTTCTTTCTATTTGGCAAATATTGAAGGGAGGGCTCTCACTAACACATCATTAGCATTTTATTTGGTTTCTTTGTTTTTTATTACTGTTATTTTTTTTTTATTTTGGGGTATATTTAAGGCTCTCACTCCCCCCCCCCCATCATCCTCATATATCATACACATCATAATTTCATTACTTCATATTTCATACACATCACAATTTCATTATTCATGTTTAAAAAAAAAAAAATCTATATATATTGTAAATATGTCATTTTCATCTCATCTGGGTAAGTTTTAAATAGCATAAGTTCATAGTGTGAATGCGGTATTGTGGTGATTGCAACTAGTTTAGGGAATAGACCACATGGACGACCTCCCCGGCCATCCCCTATTCCTTTGGGCTTCATGCCTAATCATTGAATTGTAGCATTCTTTATTATATAACACCTGCCTGGCACTAATGAAATGTATTATAGTTTTAATGATAAAGGCAGTTTCGGCCGGGTGCCAGACCCAGCCGGGGGAGTAGGAGGAGGCTCCCGAAATGGTGACGTTGACGCTACCAGTCACGTCGACTGAACCTACCAGCTGAAGGATTCCTAGCGACACCAGCCATCTCAGTAGCAGTTCAAACAGCCCTTATCAGGGCTAAACAACCAGCCCTTATCAGGGCTAATAAGTTTTTTCACTAATGCAATTCACTACTGCTTGCATCCTGAGACCCACCAGCAGTGAACTTCACTCCCAGTCTCCAGCAGCTTCCTCCTCATTCCCGCAGCCTTCCCACCCTTGGTGCCTCCAGCTTCCTCCTGCATCCTCGCCTGCACCTGGCTCTGCTGGGCAGCAACCTCGCTTGCACCTCGCTCCTCCAGCCTGCATCCTCTCTTGCACCTCGCACATCTGGTCTGCTACCTCGCTCGCACCTGGCTCCCTACCGATCGTTGGTTCCTTAACACTGATCCCCCATTCTCAGTGTCGTCCATTCCCTAACACTGATCCTCCATTCTCAGTGTCATCCGTTCCTTAACACTGATCCTCCGTTCTCAGTGTTGTCCATACCTTAACACTGACCCTACGCTCTCAGTGTCATCCATTCCTTAACACTGACCACCTCATTATTAGTGTCCACCATCCATTTCCAGATCGCTCTGACGTCCAGCCGATCATTCCAGACCCAGCGAGCAACCCTGAACCTCACTACGTCTAAAGTACCTGTTCCAAACCTCCAGACCTTAGCTTCCATTGACATGTGGCCTTCCAGGCGACCAGCATCCAGATCATACGATTTTTCACTTCCTTTGCAAATAAAAGGTGAACCCTCGTCTTTAACCAAATAACCTGTGTCTGTCATTCTTCTTTGCCTTTTTTGTGCTGTTTACTTTTTGCCCGTGTCTACCTTGTTAGTTGTTGGGTCGATTGTCTCCGAACAACCGGCCCCGCAACAAACACTTACGTATTATCAAAGAAAGCAATTATTTTATTTAGGAGAATTAATTCAGTTTAAACAATTTTTTGTGTTATTATGAAACAACAAAAACGAAAACACGGTACTTATGTATTTTTGGTATCATGCTGAAATTATAACTGTTAACTTTACCCAGTTGTGTCCCTTGAACACTCTCCACAACAGAGAGTTAACTTCCCTACCGGAAACGGTGTAAAAAGAACTTTCGAAATATATAGCGCGAGCGGTACGCACGTGTTAAATAAATGCTCTTCGACCTTACTCCAGTTGTCCGTGTTTATTTGCTTTTACATTGGTAGCAGAGCGTACAAAAACAAAAACAAAAAAAACATGGCCTCTAAATACATTCTCCTACCAACGTTAAACACGGAAAAATACAATTCCTGGAAGAAAGAAATGCGTATATGGGAACTCTTCACTACTTTAGATGAAAGAAAACGGGCCCTCGTCGTGCTTTTGTCCCTGGAGGGAAAAACGAGAGAAGCCCTGCTTGAATTGGATATTACCTCACTCAATGCTGAGAATGGAATGGAGATATATCAAAAGCTGGACACCCTCTTTTTAGAAGACACAAACCAGGCAGCATTTAGGGCGTATGAGGCGTTCGAAAGTCACCGAAGAAAGAGCAAAGAGGGAATAGATACTTTTCTAATCGAATTTGAACGTCACATTGCCAAGTTGAAAGAATTTAACATAATTCTACCCAAGCCGGTCCTGGCATTCAGAGCTCTCAAAAGCGCCAACCTCACCCCCGAAAACGAACGCTTAATATAAGCCACTGTTCGGGAACTGACATTCGGAGAAATGTCCAAGCAATAAAAAAAAATCTTAATGACTGAAGCTCATTCCTCGCCAAAAATTCCTCCGGTTGCTGTGAAAACCGAATCTGACATTATTTTCACCACTGACGAAACTGAAAAAAACTACTACACTAGTAGTCGTGGTCGCCGATGCCATGGTGATAAAAATTCCAGTCTCACCAGTCGTGGTGCTAGCAGATGGGGTCGCAACCAAAATTCAACACACTACAACAACAACATCAAAAGAAATTCAAAACACAAGGTTGAAAGTGACAGCAGCAGCGGTGTTTGTTTCAACTGGGTTCGCAACTGTCCGTATGACGAAATTGACAACACCGAAAAAGGAGGCCACTTGCTCATTTCCGACATTGTCCTCATGATCGAAAGTGAAGAATATGGCGGCACCATCACGTTTTTGGGAGAAACGCTCGGCTCCGCTGTCTTGGATAGTGGTGCGTCTGGGACAGTTTGTGGAAGAAAATGGTTTGAGTGTTTTCTAGAAACCCTGCCAGAAAAACAAAAAATAAAAGTTCAAGTCAGTATTATCACTGGCGTGGTGGATGCCTAAATACCGCTTTTACTGAACAAAAAGTCAATAAAAAGAGTGAGCACAAGCCTCAATTTTGAGAACGACAGTGTCACCATGTTTGGAAAAAAATCCCACTGCAATGTACTTCTTCAGGGCACTACCACATTCCTATAACAAGATCTCCACCAGACCGAGGTAAGTTCAAACATATTTTGTTTACCAAAGAAATTTCCAACAAAAATAGGCAAGAAAAAATAAAAATCGCCACCAAACTTCATAGACAATTTAGTCATCCTAGCGGTAAAAAGCTATGTGACTTAGTCAGGAGCACCGGAATGAAAGACAAGCAATTCATTAAGATACTTCAGGAAATTCCCAATTCTTGTGAAATTTTCATGAGATACAAAAGGGTTGAACCCAGACCTGTTGTGGGGTTTTCACTGGGAACATATTTTAACGAGAGCATTGCCATGGATATAAAAGAAATTAATGGTAACAAAGTATTGCACCTTATTGATCATGGTACCAGGTACAGTGTTGCAGCCAAAATTCCGGGTAAAGAGAGCTCCGATATTATTAGTACTATTTTCAAAAAGTGGATTACTTATTTTGGTACCCCTGGATTTATTCTCACTGACAATGGCAGAGAATTCAACAACCAAGCGTTTAGGGACATGGCACAAAATATGAATATTGTCGTTCGTACCACTGCTGCTGAAAGCCCATGGAGTAATGGGCTAAATGAAAGACAATGGGATTTTAAGGGAAATGGTGAAGAAAACCCTAGAAGAAACAAATTGCAGTTTCGAGGTGGCTCTCGCATGGGCAGTAAGTGGCAAAAAATACACTTCAAAGTGTCCATGGATATAGTCCCAACCAACTAGTTTTTGGTAGAAATCCCAACCTACCTGTTTTTCTTAATGACAAACTCCCTGCACTAAAAGGTGAAATTGTTGCAAATAACCTTAACGCTATGCATGCTGCCAGGAAACACTTCATAGTGAGTGAATCTTCAGAAAAGCTTAGACGAGCACTCCGCCACCAAGTTAGAACAGGTATCATCCAATCCTATGAATATGGAGATGCTGTTCTCTATAAAAGGAACTTGTGTGATAGGTGGCTCGGGCCTGGGACAGTCATAGGGTGGGAAAACAAACAGGTGCTTGTCAAGCATGGCGGCACCTATGTCAGAGTACATCCGTCTGGTTTAGCTTTCTACCCTGAAACATACCAGAATCACAATGAGGGTAACAACAAGGAATTGAGCACCCCACAAGAGTCTGAAGGATTCTCAAGAGTGTCAAACTTCGAAGAGAATATTTTAGAAGATTTAGAAATAGCAGACAACACTGAACAACGCTCTACTGTGGAGACTCGAGACATAACCAATAAATGCGACACCACCACCAGGAAAGTCAAACTTCCCAAACCTGGACAAATCATCAAATGCAAGCTTGCCAATGACACAGAATTATACTGAAAGAAGTTAAATATCATAAGTAGAGCAGGCAAAGCCACTGGTAAAAATAAGCATTTGATGAATGTAGTTATGGAACAGGGTGAACTTTTTTGGTTGGACTTTGAACATGGAGTTTCCGATTGGTAAACCAATGAGACTGGAGAAAATGAAGAGCACCATGATTCCTGCACTGAAGAAGTAATGATCACCTCTGCCAATGATAGCCTGGAACTAGAGGAAGCTAAACAAAAAGAACTTCAGAGTTGGGTTAAAAATAAAGTCTATGTTCAAGTACCGGATCAAGGCCAACCAAAAATATCCACCAGATGGATTTACACAAGCAAAAATTCCAATAACCAACAAACATTCAAAGCCAGACTCGTTGTCTGAGGTTTTCAGGATAAAGATGCTGAGAATCTAAGAAATGATTCTCCTACATGCCCCAAAGAAGGTTTACGCATAGCATTAGCTTTAATGGCATCCAACCATTGGGTATGTAAATCCATGGATATCAAAACAGCATTTCTGCAAAGCAAGAAGTTGGACGACTGGTTTATCTGAATCCTCTCAAAGAAGCTAATGTACCCCAAGGCTATATTTGGAAACTCTCCAAATGTGTATATGGCTTGACCAATGCCTCTAGGTCCTGGTATCTCACACTCAGGGAGGAATTGATGAAGTCAGGAGCTATAGCTTCAAAATATGATTAGGCTATATTTACATGGCATTTCGAAAACAAATTGCTACCCATGTGGATGATTTTTGCTTTGCAGGTTCAGAAATTTTTCATAGAAAAGTTATTGGCAAAATCTGTCAAGTATTTGCAGTTAAATCTGAAGAAATTGCAGAGTTTCAGTACGTAGGATTAGACATCAAACAAAATGGGGAGGAAAATATTAAACTCGGACAGAATGAATATGTAAAGAAATTGAAATATATCCCAGTGGAAACTGGCAGGAATATTAACGACAAAATATCCACAGTGGAAATTTCTGAAATCAGGCAAGTTATCGGCCAACTTAACTGGCTGACTACCCAAATCAGACCTGATCTCAGCTATAATGTCAGTGCATTAAGTTCCATCCTCAAACAAAGCAATGTGGAATGTATAAAACATGCCAATAGAGTAGTAAAGAAAGCCAAGAAAGAAAAATCCCAGGTAGATATTCCTGACTTAGGAGATCTCAATCATCTCAAGATTCTTGCCTACAGTGATGCCTCATTTGCCAACCTGACAGACGGAGGATCTCAAGGTGGTTACATAATCTTTAGTTGGCAATAACCACAAATATACACCAATAACCTGGCAGTCCAAGCGCATTAGAAGAGTGGTCAAAAGCACACTGGCTGCTGAAACCCTAGCCATGGTTGATATGTCGGATGCCTGTCTATTTTATAGGAAACTACTATTAGAAATACTGCAATTAAAGAATGAACCCGAAAATATAAAAATAATCTGCAAAACAGACAATTCCTTTCTCTTTGACTCTGTTCATTCATCCACACAAATACTAGATAAATGGCTTTGTATTGAGATGGCTATTTTGAGAGAAATGCTGGAAAGAAAAGAAATAGAGTTCTCTTGGATACCTACCAATAGACAGGTAGCTAACTGCTTAACCAAGAAGGGAGTCCTTTCATTTAAGATACTCGAGTTTGTATCTGAACCCAAAGAAACTGATATTAAAAATTTTTTTTTTTTTTTTCTTTTTCAGTGGTCATCTAAAAGATAAGAAAAAGGGGGAAGTATTGTTAACTTTACCCAGTTGTGTCCCTTGAACACTCTTTACAACAGAGAGTTAACTTCCCTACCGGAAACGGTGTAAACAGAACTTTCGAAATATATAGTGCGAGCAGGACGTACATGTTGTGTGTGTTTTTTGCTTTTACAATAACGTTATTATTTCGAAAGTCATTCTTAACATGGGGAGGGGTGGGTATCGTTTAAATGTGATTTCGGGGGTACTACTGCATTATGCAGATTACGGCTATTGCTAGGGGGCAATAACTCTAATTTCTTCTTTGTCAAATAACGTGGTAAATAAGCAACACACAAGATTTTTTTCCGAACAAAAAAATATTTGAAAACCAAAACATTTATTGTATAAAAATGTATCAATATATAATTGTAAAAACATTTATTTAAAAGTCTGCGTAAGAAAATATAATTTTAATAAAACAATATATCAACATATAATTGTAAAAACATTTATTTAAAAGTCTGCGTTAGAAAATATAATTTTAATAAAACAATTTTGTAATAAAACAATATTGGGTTTTTATCAAGTAAAATACCTTTTCTTTTTTTTCGAACAGATAAATACTTTAAATGAAATATTTTTTTGAATTAAAGCAACTTTGAAGGGTCAACAACAAATTAATAATTTAAGTGTTTTTTGAGCGACAGTTTAGTGAAATGCACGAAGAAACGATGGCCGTCGTCTGCATACTGCACAAGTGCCTTTTGTTGTTTCATGAACACAAAAAGTGTTAAAACTAAATTAATTTTTTTTAAATAAAATATTTGTTTAACTTGTAGCAGAAACAAATAGAACTCTTTTCTTGTGCGTCAGTGCCTCCCCTGACTGTGCGATATGGCACATACTGACCAATCAGAGGCATAGCACAGGGATCTTCCTTACCGCCTTAAGGAACTATAACTGCTTCCGTCCTGGACAAGAAAAACTCTTCCTTTTTCCAGCGAGACGTGAAGGAGCGCGAACCTGTTTCCTCACTCTCTCTTGGCCTACATCGGTATCGACAGTCCCCACTTGGGAATAACTACCGGGCAAAGGCAGACGAGTTCTACCCCAGCTATATCTAAATGGCATCTTGCCTTACTTCAATAAACCTTTTCCTTGCAAGTTTTACGAAGTCGTTTGTTCGTTTATTCAGTAGCTTGTGTTGAAATATTTATTTTATTAGGGAGTGCCCGAAAAGCATTAACTCAACTCCCTAAAATGGTGACCCGACGTGTACACAAGTTTGCTGAATCGCCATCTAAGCAAGGAAAGGGGTGGCAAGCAGAAATTCCTGAAATACTTTCCTCAAGAAAAGTAATACTACGGACAAACTTCACACCTCTGAGAAGGATATATATATAAAAAAAATTTGTCACAGAAAACTTTTTTTTTTCTTCATCACTGTATAAAAAAATGAAAAAAGAAGACATTATTTCCTGCACCAGATTCTTTTGACCAGCGTGGTGAATATTCTAGGAAAAAGAACGCGAGAGACATGGATAGCAGTTCGTCGTAAATGATTTGAAAACCAAAGTGACTAAAAGTTTGTTTTTTTTCACCCTCCTCCTGGGGAAAACGACGCCAGAATACACACACATGCGAACAGGAGAAAAGTAATTCGAGGGACAGTTAATTCCGCGAAACAAAAGAGAGAACTTTTACAAAAAAAACAAAAAAAAAAAAAAAAAACTTGCTTTCACGTATCGGCCAAAATGTAAGTACCCATTTAAAGAATTCATTTACCTCCAGGTTATAGGTTACACACACAGGCGTACACACACACACACACACACACAAAAAAAAAAAAAAAAAAAAAAAAGCACCCACACACACATATTGTCCATTTTTTTTTTTTTTACCACTGCTCTTTTGAACCATTTTTCTAGTTTATTTTCTGGTAAATTTTTTTCTTCTCTCTCTTTTTAGCCTGTTAAATATTTTTCTTATTTTTGCCTCTGTCTCAATATTTTCCCTTTTTCTCACTTGGTCCTGCGATAACGTCCTTCTAATATTCGGATACTTTATTTTTTTTGTTTATTTTTCTTTTAAAATGACAACATTACCCGCCTTTGCCGGTGACGTTCGAGTTTGGTTTGCCCAACTCGAATCATATTTTTCTGCGAACAACGTTTCGGAGCAAACACAATTACATATTTTATTTAGCGCTTTCCCCACGTCTTTGACTCGTGTTGTCAAGGACTTAATAACTGACACCCCTCTTAACGCTACATATGACAGCATAAAACAGGAGGTACTGCTCCGGACGTCAGTCTCGGCGGAAAAACGTTTTGAAACGTTGGTCTATGACAAACATTTAGGGGACCGCAGACCAACAGAGTTATCCCGCAGAATGAGGAAGCTGGCAGAAGATGTCCCCCTTGACAGTACCCTAATTTAGCAGCTTTTCTTTTCAAGGCTGCTGGCACAAGTAAAGGCAATACTAGCGCCTATGATAGAGAAGCATTCCGTCAATGTAGTAGCAGCGTTGGCGGATAAAGTAATAGATTTTGTGAGAGGGCCTATCACCACGGCGATCCCTCAGCAACAGGCTGAAGTATCCACGGGCCCTGCGGCAGATAGAAAGGTAATGCAAGAAGCAACATCGGTGGCTATGCTTACAGCCATCGAACTTTCTGTCCCTGGTGTAAAAACAAACACCCCATCTATCAGCCCAGTATTCTTCATTGCCGCTTCAGATAGCACGTATCAGACCACCTTAGATTCCTACCCGGAGTTAACAAACTTAAATTTCGTGGTGAGCAAACCCATGCACACTACAAAACACCACATTGAGACCACAGGTGTTCCTGTTTTCTCACGCCCTCGCCGCCTCCCTGCTGATAAACTTAAGGCAGCGAAGGCAGAATTTAACCATATGCTGCAGCTAGGCATAATACACCCCTCGTCCAAGTCCATGGGCTTCCCCCTTGCATATGGTCCTGAAACGAGATGGAGATTGGCGTCCGACTAGGGACTACCAACGACTCAATGCCATGACGGTTACCCAATCCCACAGATTTTGCTTCCTCTCTGCATGGTTGTAAGACCTTCTCCAAACTAGACCTAGTTCAGGCTTACCATCAGTTTCCAGTAAATCCAGTCGACATACCTAAGACTGCGGTAACAACTCCATTTGGAGCGTTTAAATTCTTAACTATGCCCTTTGATTTACGAAACGCGGCTAGCACATTTCAGCGCTTCATGGACGAAGTAGTGTGCAACTTGGACTTCGTCTATAACTACACAGATGACATCCTCGTGGCAAATGCCTCACCTGAGGAACATGTCACTCACTTCCGCCGACTATTCGAACGGTTTCAGCAATACCAGGTGAGGATTAACCCTGGTAAATGCATTTTCGGTGCTTCGTCACTAGTTTTCCTGGGCCACATTATTAGCCCAGACGGTATATCTCCGTTACCGGAAAATGTGAAGGCTCTGCAAGACCTTCAACCACCCACTTCACTAACTAAGGCACTTCCTCGGTCTGTTGAACTACTGCAGATGCTTTATCCCACACTGTGCAAATCTTCTAGCTCCTCTTTACGTAACAGGAAGAAGAAAAATAAGCAGATCTCACTTAATGAGGCCCAGCTAAAAGTTTTCAATGAAGTGGAAACAAAACTAGCGACAACATCTCTACTTGCACATCCTGTACCCGATGCCCAGTTTTCACTGGTCGTTGACGCATCAGGCACAGCTGTAGGTGCAGTATTGCAACAGCAGCACCAACAACAGTTACAACCTCTCGCATACTTTTTGAGACAGCTGAAACTGGCAAAACAACATTACAGCACGTTTGGCCGTGAACTCCTGGCAATGTACCTCGCACTGAAATATTTCCAACATTCACTCGAGGGCCGTCAATTTGTGATCTACACTGATCACCGTCCGCTTACATACGCACTTCGTTCTAAGCCGGACAAATATTCTCCTGGTGACACACGCCACTTGGATTTTGTTTCACAATTTACCAGCGATATCCGACATATTTCAGGTGAGCAGAATGCTGCGGCAGATGCTTTGTCCTGCCTTCCCATTAATTCTCTGTCCTCACCATCGGATATCGACTTACAGCAGATGACCTTAGACCAGCCAAGTTTGGACACGTTGGATCCGTCGTCTTGCAAATTCGCATACCTGCCCGTGCCTACTTCGGACACGCAGATCATTTGTGACACCTCAACGGATTCACCTCGACCATTCGTTCCATTGATTCATCGTAGAGTTGTTTTTGACACCCTACACAATCTGGCACACCCCGGATGCAGAGCCACAGTGAAGCTGATTACAGCTAGATTTTTCTGGCCAAATATGAGGCGTGATATCACTGGCTGGACACGTTCCTGTGTATCCTGCCAAAAGTCAAAGGTGCACAAGCATATCCGTGCACCCCTTGGAACATTCACCACCCCAGACGCTCGGTTTAGCCATGTGCACATCGACCTGGTTGGACCTTGGCCGGTCAGTCAGGGATTCACTTGTCTCCTGACCTGTATAGACCGTTTCACACGGTGGCCTGAAGCTATTTCCCTCAGACATTTCGGCTGAGTCCATAGCGCGAGCCCTTATATCAGGCTGGATATCGCGTTACGGAGTTCCCACTACCATCACCACTGATCATGGCGTACAGTTTGAATCCCACCTCTTCCAGGAACTCTCCAGGATTCTAGGGATCCAACGTATTCGCACTACAAGCTATCACCCTGCTTCTAATGGGATGATTGAACGCTTTCATCGCCAATTGAAAGCAGTATTACGTGCTTACCCTGACCAACAGCGATGGAACGAATATGTACCAGTTGTCCTTCTTGGCTGTCGTGCCTCAATCAAAGAGGACTTGAGATATTCTGCAGCCGAACTAGTCTATGGAGCACCGCTATCATTGCCAGGTCAGATGCTGACCCCGATAGAGGATACAACAACTGACTCAGCTCTGTATGTCAACAGACTACGAGCCTATCTCAGTAAGCTACCACCAATGCACCCTAGGAAACAGACCATAAAATCTTTGGTCCCGAAGGACATAACCTGGACCCACGTGTTCCTTAGAAAGGACGCAGTAAAAGGTCCCCTAGCTCCACTCTACACTGGCCCTTATCGCGTGCTTTCACGCACTGATAAAACTTTTATGCTCGACATTAGTGGTAAAAAACAGACAGTTTCCATAGATAGGGTAAAAAGAGCCTTTCTGGACACATTAATACATGAACCACACATTCCTCCAACATACACACAGCATCACCATACACCTGAGGTAAATGCTCCACGTGAGAACAGTAATGTGACCACTATACATAGTGGCCGACGGGTACATTGGCCAAAGAAACTATGTAAAACTGTATATTTCTGTTAAAAAAGAAACTTTTCTTTCTCTCCTTTCTACAAAAAAGAACGTTTTATAAAAAAAAAAAGAATATTCCCAACTTTTTACAGAAAACTAAGAACATTTTTTTCTTCGTAAAAACAAAAAAATAATGTGAATAAATTGACATTTTTATTTATTAATTTTATTTTTTTTTGCTGTTCGTTCTGCTAACTTTTTCTCTGTCGGCTTTCAGCCTAAGCAGGGGGTTATGTAGCAGAAACAAATAGAACTCTTTTCTTGTGCATCAGTGCCTCCCCTGACTGTGCGATATGGCACATACTGACCAATCAGAGGCATAGCACAGGGATCTTCCTTACCGCCTTAAGGAACTATAATTGCTTCCGTCCTGGACAAGAAAAACTCTTCCTTTTTCCAGCGAGACGTGAAGGAGCGTGAACCTGTTTCCTCACTCTCTCTCGGCCTACATCGGTATCGACAGTCCCCACTTGGGAATAACTACCGGGCAAAGGCAGACGAGTTCTACCCCAGCTATATCTAAATGGTATCTTGCCTTACTTCAATAAACCTTTTCCTTGCAAGTTTTACGAAGTCGTTTGTTCGTTTATTCAGTAGCTTGTGTTGAAATATTTATTCTATTAGGGAGTGCCCGAAAAGCATTAACTCAACTCCCTAAAAACTATTTGATAATACAAGAAGTGTTTTTTTTTCTTGTTTGTTTCGTAATGACAAATGTTAAAAACTAAAATAATTATTTTTTATATATAAATGTATGGTTTCATTTTTCGTGTCTTCCGTTCGGTTCCGTTACATAATCAACCGTATCCACTTCCGGTAGCTTAATTTTTTCCCCCCGAGTAGTGATAAAAATATGCAAATTTATTTTCTTTTGAAGGTGGGAAGGGGGCTCGTTTTAAAACTATATCTACCTTAGTATTTTCTTTAATTTTCTATCTTTGAGCGATTATCCTGATTCCTAATACGTGATCCTCTCATGTGGGACATTTTTTGCTCAAAAGTAACACTCGATATTATTTTTTTTTTTTTTAACTGAATAAACTTATGGTATTATTACCATACATTAACATGGGTACTAATTAGAGGTCACCATTTCGGTAGGCTCCCACTTCGGGGCACCTCCGATAACAGGGAGAACTGGAGCGCTGAAATAGAAAGAAATATTGGTAAAAGAAGACATTGTCTTATAAAAATGAGGACGTGTAACGCGACTTTAATTCCTGAGGTTTTATATATCCAATATATATGTGCGTTTTCCCGAAACTCGGGTTACAAAGAAAGACAATGCCTTTTGTAAAGTCTGTATTAATGTTCAATGCTCCTCTTGGCTACTTCATGGGAGCTGAGGAGTGAGGCGTGTGTTCTGTCTCTAGTCGCTGTGGAAGTGAGGACGTTTCCTTCACTTGAATGTCCCACGTAAACCGTTCTCGCTTTTCATTGGCTGGAACCTCTGATGACGTATAAGAAGAAAGGAAGGAAAAGAGAAAAGAGTAGGAAGAAAGAGAGAACTAAGGTGAGAATACAGCCTAGTCTCGTAGTAGTAGCAGCACGCTACAAACTCTTTATAATAAGCTGAATCACTAAAAACTTACCAAGGAAGATAGAAAATGAACACTTGGAAAAATCAATTTAATTTTTTTTTTTAAACAATATTAAACAAATACAAATATTAAAAAAAATATTATGGGATATGTATTCTCTTTTAAAGACAATATCTTCTTCGAGAACGGTCATAAAATGTATTTTCAATCGATATTTATTCAATAAGGGAGCAGTTTACCTAGCGAAAAAAGACGAGTTTTCCGGGAACAAGTTTTCATAAATTCGATCAGTTTACATTAAAATTCATGGTAAATGTTACCTTACGCTACAACAGAATGCCGGCCACTCTAATTTGTTTTTATATAAGTATTCAGAGTGGCTGACAATGAATCTGATAATCAAACCCGTCGCATATTTACCGTTTGCATGGTATGAACCTCTGGACTCTGGGACATTTTACCGCCTTCAGTAGTGTTTTATGATGCCTTTGCGTGCGCACGCGCGTAGTGAAGTGACTTACATCACGGAGGAATCTTTTTAGCGGACATTTGAAATAAAGTAAAAAAAAAAGTGGTTCATTTTTTTTATGTAGTTTTTAATGCTTTTTAATTGATCTAAAAAAATTTTCACGCTGTTTACAAAAACATTTTTATGTGTACCGTTCTTTTTTTGGGGGGGATATTCAATTATAGGTGATGTTTTTCGTTCCCTTTTTTGGAGGGTATTCAATTATAGACATTGTATAGTTTAACAAGTGCTTCTGCATTTAATTAACCGTTTTTCCGTAAGTAAAGCGCCGACATTTACCGAGTAGAATACCATTTAGCATTTCACAAGAATTCTGTTTACATTGGGGAGAGGAGCGGGGTGGTGGTAGCGGCGCCTTACTTACGGAAAAACGGTTAATTAAACTGCAGAAGCACTTGTTAAACTACACAATTTCTATAATTGAATACCCCTCCCCCGAAAAGCATAAAATGCTTTGGTAAACCGCTTGTGAAAACTTAATTTTTTAGATCGATTAAAAAGCATTAAAAGTAACCCACAAAAATGAATCACATTTTTATAAAAAAAACTTTGTGATTTCAAATGTCTGCTAAAAAGATTCCTCCGCGATATCATAAATCACTTTACTAAGCGCGATGTGATAAGTCACTAAAAAAAACACTACTGAAAACGGTGAAATGGCGCAAAATAGTCCCAGGGCCCAGAGGTTCATACCATGCAAACGGTAAATTTTACACGGGCTTAATTGTCAGATTCGCTGTCTGCGTCCTCGAATATCTCTATAAAAAAAACAAAAACAAATTAGAGTTCTGTTGTAGCGTAAGGTAATATTTATATAGTAAGTGACTGATATTTCACCCACTGTGAAATTTAATATTTAACAACTTTTTTGACAGGTTGTTATGTAATAACAATTAAAAAGTATCGCATTTTAAAATCATTGGTAAATTTCATTTTTCGATAAAATTTTGCAAAATATTTTATAAGAAAATATCATGTGCTTAGGTTTATAAGAATGAGAGTCGAGGCGTGTTTATTTTCATCCACAGGCAAAACTAATGCCATGCATTCCGACAAGCTTTTTGCATCGCTCTCTTACCCCACTTTCTTTAATAGTCTTTTTCTCTCTCTTTTTTTTTCCATCTCGTTTCTGTCTTTACACTTATTTGATAGCCTTTCTCTCTTTTTACACCCCTCTCTTTCATACAGCATACCTGTCGCTATCTCTTCCTCCGCCCTTCTCACCCAATTTAGTCGAGAGAGAGAGAGAGAGAGAGAGAGAGAGAGAGAGAGAGAGAAACAAAAAAATAACAAGTCGTAGTCGTCGTGTTAACAAGATGGCTGGTTTTGTTCAGCAGTCATCAGAGTCTAAGCTTTCATTGGAAATACGTACCAGGTCCGTGGAACAAACGTTGGTCCCTCTTGTTACACAGGTGAGTCTTGAAATTTACTGTGATGTTTCAATCATTCTACCCTCAACAGAATACGTTAAAAATATGAAGTAAAAAAAAAAAAACATGAACAAGTGAAAACTATTTGATTCTAATTGTAAAAAAAAAAAAAAATTCACATTGCATTTATTTATTTTTTTAATAATATTGTAATTAAAATTTAATCGAAATAATGATACGATATATGAAATAAAATTTGAATATTTAATCTCAACGTTTTTCGATAAATTGTCCCCCCCCCCCCATGTTTTCTGTTGAATGCTGGGTAGGTCGGCTAGTAAGTGCTTTGGCATTTTTTTTTATTCATCTAATAAATCTTGTTAAAAAAAGGGAAATCCCTTTAAATATTTAGGATTTCTTTTATTCTTGGAGAAAATATTTTAATAGATTTTTTTGGGGGGGGGGGCGATAACTTTAATGTCGTTTTCGTGCAGATGTTTATTTAATTGTTTACAATTCTTAGTGTTAAAATATTCGATTTCCTATATTCTCTTTTCTCTTATTTACTTTAATTGCACAGATCTGTCTTTGGTGGAATCTTCTATATTATTACTTATTCAGAACATTTTCGCAAGAAATAATTTTTGTCGTGCTATGAAACACGACAAAAATTATTTCTCACAAATCGAAAAAATAAAAATCCTCCAAATCGCGCACCGGTTTGCACAGCCGCATTAAAAAGTGCTATGCTCGACCTCCTCTAGAGGAATGCTGAATAAATAGCATTCATCTTTTGTTTCCATTATAAGGCTAACCATTTTTTTTTTTTTTCATTTATTTGTTCTTTCAATTTGTAGCTTCATTCCCACCGCCGTTTCATATATAACTCCAAAATGCGTGTATTTCTGTATTTCTTTCGTCATGTGAAAATTACGCGAAAGAAAACAATTGTTGTGTACTTTAATCTCAGTCACCACGTTTTAAAAAGGACGTACTTGTTTATTCATTTTCTGAAAACAAACTTTCTAAAATTCTTCAAGGTTTTAGGGCTTGTTCTCAAACGTTACTTAGTACCTTAAAGTGCAGCGTTTGCGTAAAAATATAAATCATTATGAATATTAATTTCTCAACGTGAATATTTGACCGAGCTTCTTAAAGTAGCAGTAATAAGTCGACGATCATCACTTTGGCATGTGGTTACTGGTTGTTACATCCTTTACTCAACGACATGAAATGAGATTTTTTTTTTTCTAGGGTGTTTAGGAGCAATTACATGTAAACAGCCTGGCGGTAGAAAGAAATAAAACAAAAAAATATTTCTTTCTTTAGACTGGGAGATCAGTGTCACATAAATAAACGTAACGTAAAATAATCGCCCACTTCTGAGCTAAACATTGTATTTTTGTATTTAAAGGACATGTACCCTATATATATATATATATATATATATATATGTGTGTGTGTGTGTGCAGTCTTGCAGCTAAGTCCCGGCAAAGTTCGACAACTCTAAAAGTATTTTACACCGTCAAATTACGAATTATTAGTTTTAAAATAAAAATAAAATTTATTAAAGTTTTAAAATAAAATATGTAATTAACATAAAAAAATATTTTAATATTTGAAGTAAGCACTTGATTAAAGTAAACTAACAAAATATATATTTATTAACTATTTATTTAACAGAAAAAAATGAAAGTTTTTAGACAGATTTTTTAAAAATTGTTTCCCTTTTCGGTACTCTTGCATAAGTTGACCAGAATTCTCATGCATATTCCCTTCAAGCATTGATCGGGCGAGACCGGCAATCATCGGTTTCAGCCAAGCGTTATTCAAATGTTGAAACGCTAACGACTTTATTTATTTATTTATTTTTTCTGTTATGTTTCTAGTAATTTTTAAGGTGATATTAAGGGGGCGGGGGTGACTTTATTTTTCTGATTAGTTATTTATTATTTATTTATTTTTTAATTGAATTTTTGGGAGTTTGATTAGCCAATAAAAAAGCGCTATCTAAATGGAAGCAGACGACATTAGAATTGGAAGAAAGCTACTAAACCAGCAAAAAATGAAAAGAAACTGACAAACATATTTTCAAACTTGCCAAACAGAAAAATGACAGACAAGAAAATAAATCTATACATGTTAGAAAAAGAAATGAAAACATCGATGCAGACAATCTCATTGTCGGGAGAAGAAATTGCTGTTCCCCAAAAATTGTGAAAGAAAGGATTAATGATTGCTTGAGAAGAGAGGGATCGGCGTGCACTTACCTTGAATACTAACCAAGAAGAATTATTGTTGTTATTCACCCTTTTAAAGTTTTTTTTTGGGCTCCGGATCACGTGATAGTTAATCATCTGATCCTTCCATTATATAAGAGGGGAGATTCCCTTGTCTTTTTTCTCTTTCTTTCACCACAAATTGATTCAGTTGCCGGCGATTGAAAGTAAATCTTTTCCACTTTCGTCTGGTGAAGATGCTACAAGACGGTTATGTTGCGGAAGGGGGCAATTCTTTCGCAATCTAAGGTAAGTGCATTGCTCCCTTCACGATCTGAGCGGTCATTGATTTTCTGGAAATTATTTTTTTTCACATATTTGCGAAAGAACCCCCATACTAACATGGATGTGAGTCAACCAGATTTAAGGAAGAGAATTTCTCTTCTTTGAACTAAAATCCGAACAATTTTGGAGATGGCCAATCTGGAGGATGAACTCTGTTAAATCCTTCTCTGCACTGCAGAAATCGGTGGAGGAATATTTGACTGAAGTAGACATGTGTTAGTAAAATCCAACTTCAATCTTCTGAGGAAGAGGATTGGATTCAAATTGAGAAGGAGTCTCTTGCACACACCCTGAGATTCCGAAGAGAATTAGAACATCTTGAGTTAAAGCTCCTCCCAGTGGCCATGGACTCTCTGAGTCTTCCATGTTCCGCAGAAGTTGGAAGAGTTGGGGCCTCATTTACTGTAAAACCACCTCAAATTCAGATCACGGGACCCACCTTCGATGGATTGGACATGCAATCTAACCCTATGAGCTTCAAGGATTTCTTGTCACGTTTTGAGAATTGTGTAGCTGGCATGGCCAATGATGCCGAAATGCTGAATTTTTTTAAGTGTTCTGTCTGGCCAACCCCTGTTGTTGATTAATGAACAAAAATTATAAGGTGGCTCTTTCGGTCCTGAAGAGTGAGTACTTCGATGAAGATGAAATCATAGATAACATCTTCCAAGACATATTAGTAATGTAAATAGGACAGATCTGTTACTGCCCTGGCTAACTACATATCCAAAGTGGTTTCCCTATTGGCTGAGTTGGAGGGCTCCTTTGACTGTTCGTTTTCAAATGACCTTTCTTCTGGGGCTCGGCTTATGGCCATGATTCTCTTTGCAAAATTCTCCAAGGTTAAGGGGGAGTTGATCTTAATTTCTGGTAGGAGAATCCCCACCTTGTCATCAATTCTGAGAGATACTAAGGAAGCGGTTAAACGTCTCCTTATTAAGGGGGATAAGATCCCTGGCTCGGCTTGTAACACTATGCGGGGGGGCCTTAGGGAATGTACCTTCAGGACCTAGATCCGGTACTTCACGGAGAGATTCCTCTATTCAGTCCAACTCAGCCTATAGCATTCATGGTGGAAAATTCTCGAGCCTTCTCCCTGTTTTGTGTGTTACCTTTGGTAGGGCTTTGTTGAACACAGGCAGTGGACGGACTTATTTGTCCAGTAAGGTCTTGGACCCCCTAGGTCACTTGGAGTCCATTGGACATGATTCTGAAATTAGTCTGACTACCATCCTTGGAGATTGCGACAGGCGTTTTAAAGAGGTAGCATTGGAGGCTAGCATTGGATCCTGTTGTCCATTTTCCCTGACGGTGTTGGTACACGAAAATATTGATATTTCGGTACCCATCGAGAATCTGGATTTTATTTTGGATGAATTTGAACGCCTCAAATGTCCCTTAGCTGCCAGATTTGACAGAGGCACAAATTTTATTCCAATTCATGGAATAATTGGGCTGGATGTCATTCAACATTCAGGGAGCCTTCAGTTGGTTCCTTGTTTGCTTGGACAGGCATTTTTGACACCAATAGGACTCGTCCCCTTCGGTGAGGTGAAGCAGTTTTTACATACTGACCATTCTGTGGACAAGAACTCAGAATGCCTTACCTTCGATGCTGTACTTGCGTCGACTGCTGGAGTCAACCCATCTCACCTATGTTTTGTGCTGGAGTCTCAGGGAACCTATGAAGACCTAAGTGATTTCATTCCTGAAAGTGGTGTACAAAGGGGTTTGGAGAGGATGTTCAGTGTGGAGTCACTGGGTATTAAAGAGCAGGAACTGTCTAATTATGATGAACAGAACATTGCTCTCTTTTGACAGTCTATTTCATTTAAGGATAACAAATATTACGTTCAGTTGCCATGGGAGGACGATAAGATCTCTTGTGTTCCTTCCAACCATGCAGTGGCTCTGCGAATATTGGAACGTGTCATGCAGAGATTGGAGAAGAGGCAACTTTATCATGAATATTTGAAGGTTTTCCATGAACAGGAACAGGATAGAGGAGATCTTCGTGCCTCCTCAATGGTTGGGGGAGTTTGGATTCCGCACAGGCCTGTCCTGAAATCTGACCCTACCTCCACCACTAAGATTCGGCCAGTGTTCAACTGCAGCCTCAGTTGGTGACTCTCCTTCCCTTAACGAGGCTACCTACCAGGGAATAAATCTTACTAGTGACCTACTAGATGTGTTACCTTTCGTGCTAATAAGCACGTCGTGTTAGCAGATATCAAGAAGGTCTTCTTAATGATCCGTCTGAAGCTTGAATCGGACAGGAATAAGTTGTTTTTTCCTAAAAGAAGGAGGTCGCCTACGCTGCTTCAGATATAACACAATTATTTTTGGGTATGCCGCTAGTCCATTTATATTAAATTATGTCCTTAAATACCATGCAGCGCAGTTTCCCCTGGATAATTGTAGATCCATGATGGAGAATTGGTTTTACGTGGATAATTTGGTTATGTCACACGATGATCCCGATGAACTGTGCCGGTTATATACACTCACCCGAGAACGATTGCGTCAGGGAGGATTCGAACTGCAGTCCTGTAATTCTAACCATGTGGCGATTCAAAACAAAATGCAGGAGCATGGTTCCCTGAATGACCATGGCAACAAATGGGAGAAGGTGCTCAGATATAGATACTGTCCTCTCAGACACTTTTCGTGTAGCAGCTGTTAAGTGCAACTCGAGTGCCTTTACAAAGAGACGGATCCTCAACGAGACAACTAGAGTCTATGACCCGTTATCATTGTGCCTACCAGTTTCGTTACGTGGCCGTATTTTGTTGAGTGAACTTTGGAAGAAGGGATTGGGATGGGATGTAGCGGTCCCACCGGAATACTTGTCCTTATGGAGGAAGCTTTCCCTTGATCTCTGAGCTGGAGACTGTCTCCTTCCCCAGAAGAGCACTCAGCGAGAATGAGACTGGCAAACTTTTTCTTTTCTGCGATGCATCTCCAGAGGCATATGGCTTCGCAGCATATGTAGTGCAAAATTGCCAATCTGGTCTGGTGTTTGCAAAAGCTAGGGAGGCTCCCTTGAAAAAGAAAACTCTACTCACCTTAAAACTTATGGCCATGTTTTTGGCTCTCCGGTGCCTGCCTACTTTGTTGAGAAGTTTTGGAGAGTTCTCTCCTTCTGAGATTCATGTAGCCACAGATTCGCAGGTGGTCCTCTCTTGGCTGATTTCCGGAACAATTGTAAGCAGAAACCTCTTTGCCTGAAATAGACTGAAGGACATCCAACAGATGAGTGCTGAGTTGGAAGCCACACTAGGTTTCTTGCCCTTATTTCATTATGCTTCAACGACTGAGAATCCTGGCGATTTGATCACTAGGGGGTTAACTTTGAAAAGGTTCAAGGCTTGCCTTCAATTCTGGTGTTCTGGTCCAGATTGGTTTAGTAGCGGGATCAGTCCATGGGCTGCACAGCAGTTGCCATGCCTCAGCCAACACAGCCAAGTGGTGGCCCGTTCTTCTTGGAATGCTGCCATCCTACAGGGAGAGGAACCACCTACGGTTCTTCCCCTCGAAAGATTTTCTTCCTTCACCAAGCTATTCAGAGTGACTTCCTTGGTCCTCAGATTCATCCATCGGTTGCGTCGGTTAGAAGTTGACACGGAAAGGCTTGCAGCCGTTCTGCTGATGAAAACGATGCAGCGCCAGACATATGCTGAGGAACTAGCATTCCTGCAGGATTCCTCAGGTAGGACAGTTCTGGGTTTGGTGCATGATCTCGACTTGTTCATTAATGGTGAGGGTCTTATCAGGTCAGGTGACAGAATTGCAAGGTCTCTCCACTTCGACACGGAAGTTAAACACCCTGTTTGCAAAATATCACCCAGTAACTCGGCTTATAATAATGGATGCGCATACAATGTGTCAACACTTGGGGGTTGCATCCACTCTGGCAGAGTGGAGACGGTGTGGTTACTGGGTGCCCAAGGAGTGAAAACAGTCCTGGCTTCATGTGCACTGTGCCGCAAGTACAATGCCAGACCAGTATTGCCCCCCAATGTGGCCAGCTTGCCTGCTTCACGTGTTGAACTGGAGGTTCCCTTCAAACACATGGGAGTAGATTTTACGGGCCACCTTTGGGTTAAGGAAGGGGCTAAGGTGGTGAAGATGCATCTACTCATCTTCACCTGTCTCAGTATCAGGGCTGTACATGTTGAGGTGGTACCAGACATGAGCGTGTTGTCCTTTTTGCAGGCTTTGGTACGTTTTACAAACCTCCATGGTGTTCCAACAGCCATTTACTGTGACAATGCTAAGACCTTTATAGGAGGTGGGCGGTTATTTAAGAGGTTGATGTTGAGCCACGATTATCAACAGAAGTTTGGCTCTTGTCTGATTAAATTCTGTCCTATCCCTCTATTTTCGCCTTGGGTAGGAGGTGTCTAGGAGAGGAGTATTCAGACAATTAAAAATTGTCTGCATAAGGTGGTTGGTAGAGGTGAGATAGATTATTTCACGTTACTAACCATAGTATTGGATATACAAAGGGCAATTAACAATCGCCCTCTAACTTATCGAGAATTCGCGGAGACGGAGCTGGAGGCAGTAACTCCAAACATGTTTCTGAGGCCCAATAAGAGTCCTGGACTACTTTTGAGTTTAAATGAGGAAGATTTTTCTTCCCACCTCCCTCCAAGTCGAGAGAAGCTTCTCAGGACCATGCAGGTACGAAACCAGTGTCTGGAGAAGTTCAGAGCACTATGGTATGATGAATACCTCTTAAGTCTCAGAGAAGCCCCTGGGCCGTTTGAGGGTGCCGTTTCGAAACAGGCTTAAGGTTGGAGATGTCGTTTTAGCAAAAAGTCCTCTTAAACCAAGACCCTTTTGGGTTCTCAGTATTATTTATTTATTTTTTTTTTTTTTTACATGGAGTTCACCACTTATCAAGGCCCAATGGCCACTCAGGGATAAGGGTTATTGTGTGTACAGTAATCAAAGGGATAGTGTAGCAATAGTATTGGAGAATTGGTAAGGTGTCATTACTTGGGGGGGGGGGTTCATCAGGAATTTGTTTGCGTTGGACTTGAAGACATCCAGGTTGAAGTCGGGAGGGAAACAGGCAAGCAGAACAGAGTTCCACAGGCGTGCAGTTCTAAGAAAGAAGCTTTGTTCATGGTATCTACGTTTTGATTTAGGCACAGATAGGGAGTGGGGAAAATTATTGACGGTGGTTTCAGCTAGTCTGGTGTTTTTTGAGAAAGATTGGTGAGGGGGGACCAGAGAATGGAGCTCAGACGAGCACCTGCCATGGAAATAGCGATAGAACAATGACAGGCTCGCTACGTCTCTTCTGTGGGAAAGAGGTTGCAGGGTAGAGAAAAGGGCATCCCCCACCAAGCCACGGAGTCTATTTTGTACTCCGTCAAGGCAGGATAGGCTGTTTTTTGCAGCCCCCGCCCAGATGTGGCAGCAGTACTCCATCTTTGGACGTACTTGGCTCTTATATAGATAGAGAATTGCATCATTAGTGAGATATCTTCTGGAGCGGTAGAAGGATCCCACCATTTTCCCAGCAACCTTGGCCACAGACTTGATGTATGTGTTCCATTTAAGATCAAGTGTAAAGGTCAAACCCAGGAGCTTATCAAATCCTGGGGCCTCCCTTAGACGAGAGCCATCCATTTCAATTGATGCCAGATGGGGATCAGAGCGTTTATGATATAGAGATAGGAGCTTGGTCTTAGATGCATTAAAGGTAACCAGCCACCTCTTTCCCCACTGTACCACGTGCTCAAGATCAGAGGAGAGAGAATCAGAGAGAACATCATCATTTACGGCCTTTGATGTGTTGCCATAGATGGTTGTGTCATCAGCATAGATGTCAACGAAAGATTTTAGTATGTGTTTTGGGAGATCATTGATGTAGATTAGGAAGAGAGTTGGGCCCAGTATGGACCCCTGAGGGACTCCAGCATTAATAGTGTGGGCCTCTGATTTCTGCTCATCAACAACTACTCTTATGAGCCTCTCTGAGAGAAATGACTTAATGATAGAGAAAACATTTCCAGTAATGCCGTAGCTGGAAATCTTGTGTAGTAGGCCTTTATGCCAAACCTTATCAAAGGCCTTTGATATGTCGAGAGCAATTGCCCTAGAAAGGAAGCCTTTGTCAAGAGATTCGCTAATCCTATGAGATATAACCGTTAGCACATCTGCTGTAGATCTAGCAGAGCGGAAACCATATTGCGTGTCGCTAAGGTTATTTCTGCTAAGGTGGTTGACTACTTCTCTATTTATTGTGGATTCCAGCAACTTACTCATGACACAGGAGACTTATTGGTCTGTAATGAGAGGGGGACGACTTATCACTTGAATTCTTAAATACAGGGCATACTGATGAGGTTTTCCAAGGTGTTGGAAAGCACTTCTCCTTAAGGCAACGCTTAAACAGTTTGGAAAGTATGGGGGCAAGTTCTGGTTGTAATTTTTTTAACACTAATTGGAATACCGTCAGGACCAGTTGCTTTACTGGAGTCAAGGTTCTTGATTAGCTTGGCGACCTCACGCACAGATATTTGTATGTTGCATAGCGTGTTGTCTGTTATAGGAGGGAATATGGGGAGTGGATGGCCTTCGTCACACAGGGTAGAATTTGCTGCAAAGTTTTTGGCAAATAGTTTAGCCTTGTCGGATGCTGTCGAGATGACCTCTGGTCCATTGATAATGGTTGGGATAGAGCGCACGTTTCTGTTCAGGATCCTATTTGCTATTTGCCAGAACTGGTGGGAACCAAGCCGCTGCTCAACTACTTTGGACTTAACGGATTGCGCATATAGTTCTCTTGCATTTTTTATTACTCTTTTACAGTGGTTGCTGGTGGTTCTGAAAGCAGCTTTAGTTTCAGTGCATCTATTACGTTGGTAGCTATGGAAAAAGTGATTTCTGTGTGCAATGGCAGCAGCACATTCGGGGGAGAACCATGGCTAGCTGTTAGGTTTTTGTTGGAATTTTTTGGATGGTATGAATTGGTCTATGCCTACAAGTAACCATTCGGTCAGATCTGATACTATAGAGGACACATCCTTTTTAAACATGGAATGGAGAGGGAGATCAGATATGAATGTACGGAAGATTTCCCAGTCCGCCATAGAGTATCGGTATACAGTACGGTGGAGAGGTACGTCTGTAGATTTATTATATTTCATTTTTGTCTTAACTGATACGATGCAGTGGTCAGAGGATCCCACTCCCAGAGGAGATAGAACGGAACATGAGCATAGCTCAGGGGAAGTGGATAGAAAAAGGTCTAGGAGGCTTGCGAACTGACCGGTACTATCGGGCACACGGGTGGGCTCGCGAACAATCTGAGTGAGGTCATAGGCAATGGCAAAATCATGACAGAACCACCCCTCCTCATCAGTCTTATTTGAGTGGGTCAGCCATTCCACATTATGGACATTGAAGTCACCGCAAATGTGAATGTTAGCCGAGGGATGAGCAGACAGGATGTGGTCAATTTTTTCTGATATACTCTTAAAGACAGTAACTCCACTGTTGTGGGGCCGATAGAGGGCAAATATGAATGCGGTGGTGTAAACAAGTGCAACCCGGAAGCACATAAGGTAGATTAGGGTCTTCTCTGGAGATATCTCTACCACACGGGAAGCCATCTTTAATGTAGGCACATATTCCATGGCTGTGGCGATCTTGGGGGTCAGATTTAAATGTTAGGTTAGAGTATCCTTTAATTATGAACTCATCTAGGGAGGTGGTCGGTCCTATTCCAGTTTCGCTTAGAAAGAATATGTCGGGTTTCGTCTCCTGTAATTGGGTTTCAACCTCTGGAAGGTTAGAACGTAGACCCCTGATGTTGAAGGAGATATGGTAGTAGGAGTCTACATAGGAGGATGGGGTTCTAGGTTTATTCGTGTTTTTTTTTTTTTGAGATATTTCATGTTGAGGATTTTGGGGTTTGTGGAACCGGTCAGCATACTTGGTTAGAGCAGAACAGAGAGGGAAAGTAAGAAAGGAAAGACAGGAAAATTTTTTTTTGTAGCACATAAGGTAAAGCCGTAACAATTACCCACTAGTATGGCATCGAGAGGCCCCACCTGAGACTACTGCATGGTCCAGAATCCATTCACCAAATGGCAATACAGCAGCCCCAGTACTTTGCACCTGCTGATAGGACAGCCTCCTTAGTGGTTATTCCAAGGTTCGGGTCCCTGACTATCAGGCGGTTAACGTTAACCCAGATGAAATCGTTTACCTCCAGCACCCTTACTAGTGACCTGGCCGCAAGGATAGACATAGAAACAGAAAATTTCCGACATCTCAGACTACTGTTCACGAAGTACTACCAACCTGGGAAGCAGCTTTTTCTTCTGGAAATGTTTTATGGTGAGGATGGTGTAGTAAGGTCTGCAAAGGTAAGGCAGGGGGCAATGCAGCACACATTCACTCATTGCAGAACCTCTTTCCACTTGAGCTCTCTTTAAACAGCGAGATTCAGGATCAGTCCATACCTGCATCGGTCGATGGTGCAGTTTCCCTTCAATCGACTCTTTCTCAGGAAGAAGAGGTGATTTGGCTTTGTCGTGTATGCAGTTCCCTGCAAGGTAATCAGAATATGATCTGTTGTGACGGCTGTGATGACTGATGTCACTTCAGGTGTGTGGGAATTGTTTCTCCACCTCCGGAAAGGCAGAAGTGGTATTGTACAGATTCTGCACCTAAGAGACGACGAGGTAGGCCTAGCCTCCTCCCAGAATAGTTAGGGACTCCAAAAAAAATAAAAATAAATAAAACAAAAAATACTAATACGTTAACTATATTAAGTAATTGCATGGCTTTATATCTTTTGTTTTTTCACGCATTTTCTTTTTTTTCTCTTTCTTGGGGATCGTGTGAAAAAAGGATTAATGATTGCTCGAGAAGAGAAGGATCGGCATGCACTTACCTTGAATACTAACCAAGAAGAATTGTTGTTATTCACCCTTTTAAAGTTTTATTTTGTGCTCCGAATCACGTGATAGTTAATCATCTGATCCTTCCATTATATAAGAGGGGAGATTCCCTTGTCTTTTTTCTTTCTTTCACCACAAATTGATTCAGTTGCCGGCGATTGAAAGTAAATCTTTTCCACTTTTTACGTTGCGGAAGGGGGCAATTCTTTCGCAACCTAAGGTAAGTGCATTCTGAGCTGTCATTGATTTTCTGGAAATTAATTTTTTTCACAAAATGAGGTGCAAATGTTTACCGAAAGAGATCGTGTGTAAAGGATGGTTTCTCCTAGAAATGTACAAATGGACAGTGCCACCAAAAGAACTTGACTGAACAAGTCTTGAAAATTAAAAAAAAAAAAAAAAAAAAAAAAAAATACGGTTACAAAAAAGAAAACAAAACAAAAACTTGTACTTACACCTAACAATGATACACCACGGTTAAAAAATCTTTTTGGAGAAAAAAAAACAAAACTTTCTGTTGACAAATATTTTGCAAAAAAAAAAAAAAAAAAAAATAGTAAAATGAAATAAACATGTTTTCATTTTTCAAGGTTTTTAAAAATTTTTTAAAATTTATTTGTATTTTTTTCCGTTTTTTTTTTTGTTTTTTTTTTTTTTACATTAGTCTCCGTCTGTTACGACACTCGGCTGACACCGATAATTGCCTGTCTCACCCGATCCATGCTTGACAGCAATTTACGAGAATTCGGGTCAAATTATGCAATCGTATGTATGTGGTCAGATGCCTTTCCGGGGATAAGGCAGGTTTCAACAATAATTCACAGGAGAACAGTTTATGTCAGAGACAAGACGTCGAAGTGTAGCGAGTTGTTAGACGAACTCGACTCTTCATATGAAGAGGGTATTTAAGGTAAACAAGGAGGTCACGTGATGTGACGGAGTCCTTTTATTTCCTTCTTTCCTCTTCCTCCGTGTTGTACGGGTATGATCCGAATTTACGCACTTGTTTGAGCTAATTTATAATATATAATTTTCTTCCAAGAACTTCGGACGTCTTCGGATCCGTGACGGACGACGCGTATAAGTAATTTCCTCGGGAGTTACTTCCAGGGGGGGTTTCTTCGGTTGGATCTTTATGGTCTATACTGTCATCTTGTGTGTTTTCTGTGTCACTGTGCTTGGAAGAGTCCGATTGTTCATCTATTGATGATTCGGATTCAACATGTATGGGACTATCTATTTCGTATTCACTTTCGGTATTGTTTTGATCAATGGTGTGGTAGTTAGGGTGTTGTTCAACTTTGATAATGTCAGACTTCTTCACTTTATATCTTTTTCCCCGAAATTGTTTATCTGTAAACTTTTGTACAGTACAATACTGATCTTCAACTTCCATCACCATATATTTGTTGCGAGCATTGGTTTTAACTCTATCTTGGTATAGATAGACGATCTCTCCAACTTTAGTATCGGTTTTTATTTCGGTAGTTCTGCCTCGGCCCTTATATTTAGCTGAGGATTCATGTCTTTTTAATCTATTTCGGTGTTTCTCTTCAATCAGGCTTTTGTATTCTATTGGTAGTTTTTCTCCTGTGATTTGGTCTCTCATTGTCCAAATTTCTAGTGAAGAGTAGCCATTTTCTCTGAATCTGCTGTTCATATTGGAAATTATTATGGCCAATTCAGTGTCTGTTATTTTGCCACCATTTGGTTTCAATTTGCATAGTTCTGTATGGAATTCTTATATTGAACGTTCACTAATAGGGTTTTTGTTAATGTTCTTTATTTCTCCAACCTCTATTTTGATATGGAACGATTCCAGTGAACTATCGGTGAGTAGGGCTTGAAATCCCGAAGCGCCATCGACCCTGATTTTTACTTCATCTCCTGACGGGGGACAGAATCTTGATATGGTGGTGATTAGGCCATCCTTAAGAGATTGACTGCTCTCCGATAGTAATAATGTTGCCTGTGTCAAGGAAGAAACATTTTCTCGAACTAATAATATCAGTTGTCCTTCACATTTGATGACATCACTAGCGTACCAGCTCCCAATTTTGTCAGGTGGTTTTGTTGACGATTGATTTTTGAACTGACTTGGTACCTGCTTTAGTGATACGCAAGTGTGGCAACTATCTACGGTGCGATTGATGGCTTTATCTGTATCCAGTGCATAGAATCCCATATTAAAGATTTGTTTTAACTGATGTTTACTGGCGTGTTGGAGTTGTAAATGTAGAGCGACCAAAAGTCCATCTAATACCCCTTGGGGAATGACGATTCTTTGTCTAGCAGGCCGTAAGGCTTCTTCCCGCATAACTATGATTAACCCATCTGCAGGGGCTGATGAGAGTTTACAATGTTGTAAATACCTTTTAATTGTGGTTAACCCTTTCTTCTTTTTAGATGGAGTTCTGCCATCGCGTAGTAGCCGATATACTTGTTGTAAGTCTGGACAGTCTTGTTGAGCTTGAATCCACGTATTGCGAGTCATGTATGGGATAGGACATTGACCAGCTAGTATGTCTTTTACGGTGACTTCTCTAACCACGGATTCCTCTAGGGCACTGATGAATTTACAGATTTGGCATTTTCCTTCGCAATGGATAGGATTTCGGCTGGCATAATCCGATATATTATTTTTACCTGGTAAATGGGATAATTTGACAGGATATCGAGATATGACACTGAGGAACGTCGTGACTCTGGAGCTTGCGGAGAATGCGCCGCGTTGGAGTTTTTCATATGCTTGTACACAGGGTCGGCTATCCGTGAGTACCTCGGTGATGTTTTCTGATTGAATTATATATGGGCTGAAGTGTTTGATAGCCGACGCTATGCCCAGAGCTTGAAACTCACAAGCTAGCCAACCTGCTTGGTTGGATGTTTTACGAGCGTTGAATAGACCTGCGAGGTGGGGTTTGTTTCCTCTTAATACGAAAAGGGATGCCGCTAAGCCGCAGAGGTTGTAGCTGCGTCCGTGATTATCTGTAGTTGGTCCTCTCTTCTAGGTAAGGTTAGGATTTTGGCTTGTTTAAGGTGTTCTTTGGCTTTGAGGAATGTGTCTTCCAGATCTGATGTCCATTTGATTCTGTCGTTTGACGAGCCCATTGCGCAGACTTTATCTAGAGGTGCTAAAAAATCTGAATGTTTAGGTATAACTTTACTTAGGAATTTGTAAGATCCTATGAATGATCTCATTTCTTTGATGGTTTCAGGGAGATTGCAGGCAGCCAAGGTATTTAGACGATGACTTGTAGCTTTGAGGGTTCCATTGGTCCATCGCCAACCCAGAATTTCTGTCGATGTTGAACAGCAAACCGTTTTAGATGGGGATAACTTCAAGTTATTCTTATGTAGTGTTTGTAATACTTCTTCCCATACGTTGTTAAGTTCCCGGGGTGTGTTGGCCCCGACATATAGGTCATCAGCCAATTTTACCACCGATCCTTTTATCATTAGATCGCCTAGGACTTTGGACATTAATTGTTCTAAAGCTGATTCAGAGCCTGGAAGACCCATCACCGCTCTGGTATAAACATATACACCACGGAATGGTGTACAGATGCCGACATATTTCATTGATGATTTGGCCAAGGGTATTTGAAAGTATGCTTGACTTAAGTCAGTTTTAATTAAGAATTTAAACTGAGCAATATGTCTTATGATGTCATCTACTTTGGGCATGAGAGCAGGTTGTGGTTTGGTGTACTGGCTCAGTTCAGTGAATGCAGTCACTAACCGAAAGCCTCCTGAAGGTTTGGTAACAAGGAATGAAGGGTTTACATATTCCGCTGTGATGTTTATGTCTTCTGGGCGTACGAAGACACCTTTTTCGTATAGTTCATCAATCTTGGTTTGGAGTCGCTCTAGATTTGTCCGGTTATATAATGGAATGCGTCCCTTTCTTTGTGGTGGTAGAGATACGGCAACATTAATCCTGTGTTGGAAATTTCCTGATCTTCCATTGTAGCATCCGATTACCGGTGAAAATACCTGATTATATTTCTTATTTGTCGTGAAGAAGATGGTCTTTTCTTCCTGGCTAAGGATGTTCGAGGGGTCCACAGAAATTTCTGCTGACCTGTCCGTTTGTTTGGAATCATTGGTAAGAATTATTGGAGTCGGTTTCAAAGTATCACTGGATAGTGATAATTGGATCGTGTGGCGTATCTGACATACTTGCTCATGGCGTTTGATGAGTATGGGTATGGTGGACTTGTTGGTGAGCGTTATTATATCATGATCCGGTTTCACTAGCTCACATTGGATCCATTCATCCTGATTGTTATTGTATCTAGGTTCTACTGAAACTATTTTATCCTGGTATTCAGGTGGTATCGATAAGGCAACGCTGGAACCAGGTAGTAGGCAGGTCTGTCGTGGGACGCGCAATATAGTTGCTGCTTTAACATTAGCGTGTCTTTTTATATTGAGGTATTTGAAATCACAGCAATCACCGAGGTAAACGTGGTTGGTGTTTGCGCGAAGGTAAACGTCATTCCTGTCCATAAATGGCATGCCACCCAGAATGGCACAGTTCAGGTCCTTAACTACAAGTCCGTCGAAGCGAAAGCAGTGGGCTTGATTTGTGATTGGACACCTTCTCGAAACATTGAAGTGTACTTCCCCTTCTATTTCCATGGGGGAGACACCGTCCGCCATGTTAGCTTTGTGGATGGTGGGCAGGATATTTAGTTTTAGACGTCTCGCCTCGCTTTTCCTAATTAAATTAGTTTCCGCACCGGTGTCCAGTATAATGATAGAGTTTTCTTTGTTTGTTTCTACTTCCATACACGGTGATGATACAATATCTACCTTGTTGATTTTGGGGTTCTGAGGTTGTTTAACTCGGACCATCCTACTGTTGGGTTCGTGGTACTCGAAGTCTTCGTCAGATTCTGATAAGATTTCAATATCAGTAATTTTAGATCGAAGAAATCTTCTATCTGATGTTGGCATAAAAGGGCAGTTTTGGAAGTAGTGAGTCTCTGCACCTGGTCTATTTGTTGCATCGCAGAGGCAACATTTCGGTCTTTTTGTCAGGCGACCTCTCTGGTTTCCAGATCTTCTACTTCTGTTGATGGAAGAGTATGCTATATTCCCTTCTCTGTCCCCTATTTCTTGTAATAGGGATGGTATAGCATCACTGATCTCCGCCCTAATAGAATATAGAGTGGAGTCCCTTAGAGTGATCGCGAATCTTTGTTTAACAATGGATGGTAGTTCTCGATGGATTGCATCAAGCCAGATCATCACCGTGATGTTCTGTAATGTAGGGGTTAGGCATTCATCGTTTTCTAATTTTGATCTGCAATGTTTAATGGCTGAAGATTTTGTAATCAAGCTGTCTTCCATAAATGAGTAGCATCTTTCCCAGAGAGCCTCTCTTGTTTCATTGGCGCCACATTTAAATATGTTCATTATGGTCGTACCGGATTTACGACAATCATAGTATTGACGGAGTCTATCAAAGATTTCGTCAATACTGTGCGCCTCTTCTTTTACGAAGGTACTACTAACAACAGGGGCATGGATGCTTATAAAGCCGAGTAGTACTTTTAGGTTAATGGCTTTTTTTTCCGCCGAGAATCTTTTCCCATTAACCTCTTGTTCATCGGTTATGAAGCCTCTGTGGGGGATGCCACTTGCGACACTGCACCAGGTTTTAAGGTCCTCCAAATAGCGTTCGAATTTATCTTCATTTGAGATATGGTATAATAACTGCTCACACCAGGCTTCGAGCGAGCCTCTTGATTCGTGTTCAGTGAGGATTCTTTGTTTAGTGCTGAAGGCAGACATCCTTTTATTTTAATTTTAATTTAAAAGTTTCCAAATTAATCACCGTGAAATTGAACAAGTTGAAAAAATAGCCGTAGAAAACTTTAATCAAAGATTAGGGTGGAGACTTTTTATTTTTTATTTTTTTACTCACTCAAAGGTGTGTTGTTATAAGAACAACAACATATAATTAAATCGACTATTGAAAAAATTCAATTTCTTTTAGAAAAAATAAACGAAAAATAAAAGTTCAAATTTCTAATAATCTTTGCTGTAATGAGTGAGAGTAAAAATTGTTTTTTTTTTTTTTTTTTTTACTTTCGTCCTTTCAATAGTTTAAAAGTTTAGTAAAGAAAACTTTTGAATTAACAAATGGCATCCGTTATTTTCTATCAATATCTGAAAGAAAATAAAAGTGAAGAAACAGTCTGATTAAATTAATTCTTTAAGCTTTAAGGTAAGATTCGTTCGGCAAGAACATACGTATGTATGTTATGTTACTAATAGAAATGTGGTGTGTTTTTTTTTTTTTTTTTTTTTTTTTTGTAGAAATGTCAAGGGGGGAAAAGTGTAAAAATTCAATTTCTTTTAGAAAAAATAAACGAAAATGAAAGTTCAGATTTCTAATAATCTTTGCTGTAATATGAGTGAGAGTAGAAATTGTTTTTTTTTTTTGTTACTTTCGTCCTTTCAATAGTTTAAAAGTTTAGCAAAAGAAACTTTTGAATTAACAAATGGCATCCGTTATTTTCTATCAATATCTGAAAGAAAATAAAAGTGAAGAAACAGTCTGATTAAATTAATTCTTTAAGCTTTAAGGTAAGATTCGTGCGACAAGAACATACGTATGTATGTTATGTTACTAATAGAAATGTGGTGTGTTTTTTTTTTTTTTCTTTTTTGTAGAAAGTCTTACCGTACACCGACCCCTAGTCAATGGGCACTTATTTGCTTCCGTTTGTAAAACGTATTATTGAGGGAGGCTGAATTCTTTTGAATTTTTGGCCGCTGCCACCACGTATGTATGTGGTCAGATGCCTTTCCGGGGATAAGGCAGGTTTCAACAATAATTCACAGGAGAACAGTTTATGTCAGAGACGAGACGTCGAAGTGTAGCGAGTTGTTAGACGAACTCGACTCTTCATATGAAGAGGGTATTTAAGGTAAACAAGGAGGTCACGTGATGTGACGAATAGTACTCAAAATATAAATTTATATATACAAAATAAAACAAGTTTGAAAATTAAACATTTCTTAAAAAGTGTATTGTTGCCTTATGCTTTTAATAATTCGTGGAAGTGCGTGTCCTTTCTCACACCGTCTCCACAACTCTTCCATGAGATGGAAATGGAACAAATTTTCATATTTTTTTAATATCATTTATATAATATTTTATTAATTACATATTTTTTTTATTTTAAAACTTTAATAATTTTTATTTTAAAACTAATAATTCGTAATATTCGTGATTTGACGGTGTAAAATACTGATGTGACCCTTCTAGAGTTGCCGGGACTTAACTGCAAGTGCTAAAATTTTGTATTTTTTTGGATCGGTTTTTTTGTTATGCTGAAAACGAATATCATTTGAACTTGGCACATATTAAGACCTCTATCCTATGTAATCCATTATTTTCACTGGCGGCCATGTTTTCCCCAACTAAACAAGCACGAATACGCATGCGTGTCACCCCCCCATCCCAATGTTAAGAATGGCTACCGCCACTGACATTTATTAAAATTTGTTTTCCCATGTATTGTATCAGTGATACATTGTATCACTTAATATTCAGAAAACTGCTGCCCCAAATTTGAGTGTGATCGAAAACCTTTAAAAGTCGTCAATTTAAAGGTTGAGTTGCTGTTAAAGAAAAATTTATTTTTATTTTATTTATTTATTTTTTGCGACTTATGCATTACTGTCACGAAGAACTAGTTTCAGTTCGAAAGGGGCGCACGCACCGCACCGCACCGGCGGCGCACACCAGAGGTAAAAATTTCAGAAGAGTAAGGGGAACATCCTTTGCAACCCCTCGGAGCTTACGCTATCACCGGGTAATCTACTTTACCCTCTAAACAGTTTTTTTTCCATATCCACCCCTAACACGAAACTGCGAATAAAATATAAAAGACTGGTAATTTCTCTTTTAAAAGTGGGTTGTTTATTTTCTTTATGGATTATACTTCCAAAATAAACTAAAGTTGTTTTAAAAGTAATAGAAATATTTTTTTTTATTTTTTAAAAAGCAGTAATGAAATTAATTGAATTTTACGAGCTCAGTATTTTTCAATTTTTAAACTTTAAAAAATCTATCAAAATTTTTCTATTGATTCTATTTTTACGATATTTTCAGTGTCAATGTGAAATTTTATGCTCTTTCCAATAAACCGAATTTTAGACAAACGGTTTTTTTTTAAATTCACGCCCCCCCCCATTTTCAAGTGTCTATTAAAAAGTAAATAATTAATTTACTCACCATAGTTTTATATATAACAAATTGAAGATAAAAGATCAATAAATAATATATTAAAATTTAAAAAAGTGCTTTTTTTAGAAATTTACCTGTAAAGTCCGAAGTTTAAAACCTTTTTTAAAACCACGTTGTTTGGTTTTTCTTATTTTTTTTTTTTAAATGAAACCTTGGCCCTTACTCCTTTAACTGAAAAAAAAAATTAGGCCTTGAATTACATTTTTCGAGTAGTTATAAGCTTGGAAAGATAGGGGGTCGAATGATTTCACGCCTCCCATTTTTAAATGTCTATTAAAAAGTAAATAATTAATTTACTCACCAAAGTGTTATATATCACAAATTGAAGATAAATGATCAATAAATAATATATTCAAATTTAAAACAAAAAAAAAGTAGTGTTTTTTTTTAGAAATTTACCTGTAAAGTCCGAAGTTTATAACCTTTTTTAAAAAAAAAATTTTTTTTTTTTTTTTTAATGAAATCTTGGTCCTTGCTCCTTTAATTGAAAAAAAAAATTAGGGCTTGAATTACATTTTTCGAGGAGTTATAAGCTTGGAAAGACGGGGTGGAATTATTCAATATTTTTCACGAAATTTCTGACACACCTACCTATTCAATACAATACCTTACAATGGAATAAAAAAAACAAAACATAATAAAACTTTAATTAAACGTGGAAATACGATTTAAAAATTAACGCGGATCCCTCTCTGCATTAGCACCATAATATTATGAACTGTTTTTCAAACATCAGGTGTTGGTAATTTTTATAATATAATAAAACAAAAATAGAACCTACATAATGAAAGTATATTTATGAGATTTTTTTTTTTCTAAAAAAAAATCATTAAAAAACGTATCTAATAAAGACTATTTCCAAAATAACTGTCTTCGATTGGAACTCAGATTAAAACTTCTTTATATGTTTCTCCTGATCATTTTGTCCCAATTTTTCGTCTGCTAAAATTTTAATCACGTGATTAATGATGTAGCGAAAATAAAATTAACTATTCATTACCGCCGGTTGCGCCTGTGTTACCAGGCAATGCAAGCGGATGTTTTGTAACTATTCTGTACTTTAACTTGAAAATACTGTTTAAAATTGCCTTTTTGGTCCAACTTAAAGTATGTCCCGCAGTCGAGTGTCGTTCTGAAATCCGGAAAATTTAGGTAAAAACTGGAGCTTCCGAAAAATAACCCTTTTGAATGGATATAAACAATATTTTTTAATTAATTTCTTAATTTTACTTCAAAATAAAATGTAAAACCATATATAAACAATACGGTACTTGTGCATTTAACGAACCAGACGTAACTCAGCATTTGCTCGGCTTTGTCCGACGCATGACGTCAACAGCCGGATATAACCGAGCGTTGCCGATTAAGCAGACGAGAATTTCGCTATCAATTGGAAGAGTGTCACAACTCAAGAAACGCTTGTTTGAAGAGTTTTTTTTTTTTTTTTAAATTTGTTTTAAAAAGATAACTGACGAAATAATAATGAATATTACAAACCTTGCGGGCCAGCTCCAGACCCCAGAGGCTGCACTAAACTTTTGCCAGCAACGAAAATTGTTGGCAGAAGAGAAAAGGTGTTTATTTACATTTTGGCCAGGATTGTGTACTTGCAAAGAGAACAAGCCTTTCCGACGGTTACGGTTGGAGGTGTAGAAGTGTAACATGTCGTCGATGGACCTCCATTAGGATTGGGACCTTCTCAAAATCCCGACTAACCATCGCATGTATAATAAAAAATAATTTATGGCATCTACAAAAAAATCTCCATCGCGAATGTGGCTTACATTCTCGCCACACAATCGTGGATTGGAAAATTTGCTGCGTGATATATGCAGGGTGGGACTATTTTCTTAGGAATCCCCGGCAGATTGGAGGCCCAGGCCATACGGTAGAAATCGACGAGTCCGTTTTTAACCGCCGGCAGACTTGTGACACCGGTCTGGGTCTTTGGTGGATACGACCCCGCCGAAAAGGAGGGTTTCTTGGTCACTGTAAGGAAGGCCGAAACCCACCTTCCACTAATAAATAAAAAGGGGTTTGTGTGTACACAGATTCGAAAAAGTTGTCAAAAAACAAATATATAGCAAATATTATCAAAGGCAAACTTTTCTACAAATCCTTGCTTCTGGCGAAAAAAATGTACAAATAATCCTTGTTCCTGCCCCCCCCTTTTTTACGTTAAAAATTAAAAAAAAACAAAAAACAGTTCAGACAAAAACAAAAGTTAACAAAAAAAAAAACTTGTCTTATATGTATTTATTTTGAAAACAGAAAACAATTCCAAGCAATAATTAAAAAAAAAAACAAAAACATAAATGAACGGTAGGTTTTTGCTTTTTATTTATTTTTTTATGTTTCTACATTTTCCAATTTCATTGTACAGTTATTTTGTTGTAGCGTTGTTTTTATTTTATCGTCAACGCTCGGTTTTATTCGGCTGTTGACGTCATGCGCCGGACAAAGCCGAGCAAATGCTGAGTTACGTCTGGTTCGTTAAATGCACAAGTACCAACAATACATTTTAGAAAATAATTTCTTAATTTTAAATAAAAATTGATTGTAGTTTACTGACCCTTTGGCATTCACCCTAATTTGTCGACTTTGAATGTACGCTGAGGATGAATATCGCATTTATTTCTTTTGCTCAAATACGCAGTTATCCGTGTTTGAAGACATTCGGTATCCAACGTAATCCCTATCAGTTTTAATGGCGGCCATCTTGTTTTCCAATAACGAAAAAACGCCCCCCAAAAAAAAAAAAAAAAAAAAAAAAAAAAAAAAAAAGGCTAAATATGCCACATGTAATTGGAATTCTCTCTTCCCCACCACCGGCGTTGGCGCAAAAAAAAAAAAAAAAAAAAAAAAAAAAAACGGCTTCTTGGTTGGGTGAAGGGGTAAATTCCAAGAAATCTTGAGCGAAAGGAAAGAACGTAAAGACAAGACCACAAATTAAAAGCTGTATTTAAAGTAATATTTATTAAAATAAATTAAAAGGTAAATATGACGACTGACTTTTTTTTTTTTTTTTTTTTTTTTAGGGAGATTCGTCGAATCTCAGATTCGATGTTGCCACAAATCAAATCCGTCGCAAATTTACGGTTTGCATGGTATTAACTCCTTTTAATTGACCTAAAAAAATTAAGTTTCTACGAGCGATTTGCAAAAACATTTTATCTTTTTCGTTCTTTTTTTTGGGAGTATTCAATTAGAGAAATTGTGTAGTTTAACAGGTGCTTCTGCAGTTTAATTAACTGTTTTTCCATAAGTAACGCGTCGACATTTACCGAGTAGAATACTATTTAACATTTCACAGAAATTCTGTTTAAATTTTTCGAAATGGAGGGACGGATGTGTTGTGGCGGCCGCCACAACACATCCGTCCCTCCATTTCGAAAAAATTTGAAGCCGAAAAATGTTTTTTGGGTCATCTTTTGGCTCTTTTTGGCGTTTTTTTCTAAATGGGAAACAAAACATGGAAAAACATGTAAGAAATTCTGCAGAAAAAAAAGCAAGCTTTTTAATAGACGGTTTCTCCGTCCACGGAATTCTAACCAATCAAATTGCATGTTATAACTAACTGCCGAGAATGTTCTCGGCGCCAAATTCCCTTTTCAGATCAGAATCCAAAAAGCCGTAGCGTTGAAAACACTTGGAATTCTCAAAAGTGGAGCAGAACTTTATCATTGCAATTAAGGGTACTTATACAGTTTAATGACGACATTAAAAAATGGAAATATTGAAAAAATTTTTTTTTGTACGTACCTGTTATTGACTGAAGTTCTTCGAAAAAAAATTTCACTTCATTTGATCAAGTTTTTTTTTTTACAGCGAAAAACAATTATTTATCACGGCTACGTCAACGTGACCATTTTGGAAATGTTATTGCAGCGCCCAGGAATTCCCTAAAAAAAGGGTCTTTCCGACATCCCCCTCCCCCGCAAAGTTGTTTTATTTTTCTTGTTTTTCATCTACTTTGAAATTTTCCGCCAAACATTACTATTGCTCTGTGAAAAGGCCGTCAGATACGCGAGTGCGCGCGCGATTCCGCCATTGAAAAAGCTCTCTTATGTTTCCGCGCGCTCGCGCGTACTTCCAACATTCCGGGGTCCATACCATGCAAACGGTAAATTTCCGACGGAAACGGTTTTCATATTCTTTTTCAGCACACTGAAATCTACAAAAAAAATATTTTTTTCTTTAAGAACGTGAGACGGGCCTTAAAGTAAAATTTTACCCTAGTTATTAACCTAGAACAACAATGGCGCAGGGAGGAAATTCTTCAGGGTTTGACCGAGGCTACCGAGAGTAAAGGCCGCTAAGCATGACAGTATGAAATCCTTCTAGACTAAGGCAATTTTTATTTTTGTTCTCGTGGTCGAAAAACGTTTTCAGCCGCCATATTTTTTCCTATTTACTTGCATCCCCACGAGGGGACACAAGGTCGGTTTTTAATGCGGAGAAATCCAGCTCCCCCAAACGGGTAACTCTGGATGGGAACAAAAATAACAATTGCCTTAGTCTGGAAGAATTTCTCCTCCACTGACTGAGGACAAAAGGTGTAGCAAAGCATAACACTTTGCTCCTAGCCAAGCTTAACAATACGAGCTAACTAATACTAAAAACGAAATGGTGAAATATAGCAAGTTAAAAAAAAATAATAAAATAAAATAATTAAAAAAATTAAAGGAAAAGTTCAAAGAAATTTCGAACATTTATTACTATAAACTGTGGTGAATAATACATAGCTTACCTGAGTGTAGCTGCCGGAGGTGAGGATGCTCTTCCAACAATCAAGAAGAACAATAGCCTTTTGGTTATTTATACTAATAGAGTAAGTAAATTGTTATAAAAAAACCTTCCTCCTTTGTGAAGAGTTACTTATTCCTTTACTAACCCTACAGCGGGAATTGACGGGGGCAATTATTGGGAATAAGTGGTGGGTAAAAGTTAAGGAAGCCATTAGGTCCTTTGCTGCTGACTTTAGCAAAAGACTCAAACTAGATTCTAGGGCAGCTAAAGTGACACTAGAGTCTAGACTAGATCGGGCGGTGGAGGAGGGGGATAGTGCTAGCGTTAATATAATTAGGGCTCGGCTTGCCTCCCTTGCTGAAAAGGAGCACCAAGCCTTAGTGGTTAGGGCTAGGTTAAAAAGAATGCCCCAGGAAGCAACAAACATGGCCGCTGAACTGCGTGCAGAGGAGCTTAGGCAAGCGGCTGATAGGCACATCGCTCGTGTCACATTGCCGGACGGGCGTACCGTGACCTCAAACCAGGGTGTGCTGGAGGCGTTTAGATCTCATTTCCAGGAGCTGTTTTCCATGGAACCCGGTCTGTCATTAGAACAGTTCGACACCTATTTGGCTGACTTTTCTCGTCTTTCGACGACCGAAGTGGCTAGGTGCGAAGGTGGCATAACGGAGGATGAAGTCATTGAAGCCTTAAAGCGGGTCGGCCTTAATAAGTCACCGGGGATCGATGGTCTTCCCTACGAAGTATATTTGAGGTTGTCGCACATCTTTGTCCCCTTACTGACGGTTTTGTTTAACTCATGGCTTAGGAACGGCTCAATCCCCAAGTACTTTACCATGGGTGTGATAAAGCTTGTTCGTAAAAGCAAAGATGGTGGGGATGGGTTAGGTAATTTCAGGCCCTTAACGATGCTTAACGCTGAGTTAAAGATTTTGGCCAAGATTCTCGCAAATCGTCTGCAGCTTGTCCTGGCTCGTCTTATTAGCCCCGAGCAAACGTGTGCCGTGAAGGGCAGGACAATCCAGGATAACTTGCACTCGATACGCCTGATGATAGAAAAAGTCGACACTGAGGCCGCGCTGATCAATTTAGATCAGTCCAAAGCCTTCGATAGGGTTGACCATCGGTACTTGGGGGCTGTTTTATCGGCGGCCAGTTTTGGCCCGCAATTTCGCTCTTGGGTTCATCTTCTCTATGCTAACCCCGCGGTGATGGTAGAAGTAAATGGGAAGAGGTCGAGACCCTTCAGTTTGTCACGTTCCATTCGTCAAGGGTGCCCGTTATCACCCATGCTATATGTGCTTGCGATCGAGCCATTTTTGCGCAGGCTAAGGGTGAATCCGGTCCTACGCGGAATCACTTTGCCAGGTGTGGATGCCCAGGCGAAGTACTCCGCCTATGCCGACGACGTAACTGTGCTTGTAACGAGCAGTGCTGAGATTAGTGTCGTCGGTGTAGAAATCAGATTGTATGAAACGGTAACAGGGGCCAAAATTAACTGCGACAAGTCTTCGGGTTTGCGCATTGGTGCCTGGAGGGGTATGCCCCTTCAGGGGCCCTTCAGTTGGAGCGATGGGCCTTGCAAGATACTCGGCGTCTGGTTTGGTCCTGACCTCCAGCTGGAGAAAAATTGGTCGGAGGTTCTGAAAGCGGTACGGTCTGCAGCTTCACGGTGGATCAGTAGAAACCTTTCATTAAAGGGGCGAGCGGAGGTGTGTAATACCCACATCTATCCAATAGCTATTTATCGTCTATCAGTGCTTCCAATCCCGTCAGATACACTGTTATATTTGCAGAGGGCTCTTTTCAACTTCTTATGGCTTGGAAGGGCCCCTAAGGTCTGTCGCGATGTCTGCTACCTACATCCTTCTGAAGGCGGTCTAGGTATGCCAAACATGGAGATTCGGCTATACACGCTACGGCTCTACTACCTAGATCGAATGTGCACACAAGATAGGGAAAACGGTGGCCTCTGGATGGAGGACACCAAGAAAGCCTTCCCGGCTTTGAGAGGGGTGCACTACTCCGAGGGGGAGGCACACAGGTTTCCCCGAAGTGAATGTCCCTTCTATCGCGAGTGCCGGCGCGCACTGAAGTCCCTCTTAAAAGTGAAGGAAAGCCTCTCTAACACTCTGCTGTTGTCCCGAAAGGCATTATATCGGGTTTTAGTGAGGGGATCCGTAACGGATGACATCGGTGGGAGGCTCCCTTTGACGAAGGAGCAGCTCTGCTCAATCTGGCCTTGGGCGCCTGGGTCAGGATGCCTCACTAATGACGAGGCTTCCTTGACCTGGCTGGTAATTCGGGATGCTCTCTGGGTCGGTAAGAGACTCCACTCAGCTGGCTTGGTAGACTCGCCTATTTGTAAACGGTGCGGCGATGAGGACGAGACTTTATGTCACGCCTTCGTTTATTGTCGCATCGTGGCGCCGCTGATTGAGTTTGTTACAGGTCTCATGGTCCACATACTGAACACATCCTCATTAACATTGGTTCCTATTAATGTCTGTAGCAATTGGGCTCCGACAACGGATAGGCTCAGAAAAGATTTGTGTTTGACCTTGCTAGCAGTGATGAGAGGTGTTATCTGGAACACACGTATGAAAGTGGTCTATGGATCTGAGGACTTCGCTCCCCTCGACCTTATACGACTCTTCCGTCATTATTTGAAGGATCGTATCAAGGCCGAGAGAGTTAGACTCTCTTCGTCAGACTTTGTTGAAAGGTGGGTGTCAGTTGCATGTGTGTGTCGGGTGAGAGAAGCAAGTCTTGACTGGTTCTTGGATGTTCCTTAGGAAAAAGAATTTTGGGTAACAGGAACGAACGTCAGCCCTGACTCGTTTTTAGTTCAGAGTAGGTCACGATATAGGCAAGAGTAGGACCATTATTTAGGCTTCTTTGTTCATAACCTAGCTAGTGTGTGATAGCGATCATTAGGCCCCTTTTTAAGTTTGTCCCTGCATTTTTTCTTTTTTTTTTTTTTAACCCCACTCCCCTCCCCAATTAGGTGACAGATCGCTTGATTCGCCAGAGATGCGGGTTCCCTTTCGAAGTTTTCGTAAGAGGTGTTTTAAATAAAGCGTTCGGACCCGCATCACCCTTTCGACTGGCAAATCGGTGTATCTGCCATAGTTTAACAACGGGGGGGGGGGTCTTTTGTTACTAACATTGTAAATATTTCATTTGTATTTTGTATATAAAATTTTTATCTTCCCAAACCCCCCTTTCTTATGGGTTTTAATTAGGTTATCATGGTATGATGTTCTTATGGTGATTGATGAAGGATGTATACGCTGATGGATGTATAGTATGAATGTGGTATTATGGTGTAAGTAAAGTGAAAGTAGGAACTAGTTAGGTTAGATTAGTTAGCACTAGTCAGAGAAGACCGTCATTTCACCTCCCCCATCTTCGGCCTTGTGCCAAATTTTTCTGATTTCTTACTTGTAAATTTTCTGAAAATAAATACCTTATTCCTTTGTTTTATGTTACTGTGGTTACAAGACCTGAGAAGAAGGTCGCGAAGAAGATTGTATTTTTTTCGCAACCTCACTTCAGGTTAGCTACTCTCAGTTATATGACTTTTTTTTTCCAACAAAACGTAATGATAGGCATCTCCAAACCGTTGTGTAGAACGTCATCATTGTACACAATAGTGACGTCATCATTTCGTGTTTACTATAGTTTGGGTCAATTTCTATGGAAGATCATTTATGCAGAAATTTATGAATAAATAAAATGTACAATAAACAAATGGATACAAAACAATATAAGACTTACCTTTTTGTAAAAAAAAAAAAAATTTAATAATGAATTACACTTTCACTTTGAATGCATTGTTCGTTATGATAACGAACAATGCATTCAAAGGGTCAATGGGTAGAAGCACCGGTGTCACATGTCCAAACTGTTAAGATTTTTCAGAACGACTCGTCCGCGGGACTTACTTCCTTAAGTTGCACCCACTTTTGGCGGGCGTTGTCGAGATTGCCCCTCCCCCTTAAATTCCACAATTTTTGCTTTTTAAAAAAATTTTTTTTTTTATTCCTGTTAATATAGATTATCAACTCAAGTTTCAGATTATAAAAAAAATTGGGTACTCTTGCATAATTTGACCTGAATTCTCGTGATTTCCCGTCAAGCCCGGATCGCGCGAGACCGGCAGTCATCGGTGTTAGCCAAGCGTTGTTCCAATGTTTGAAACGCTAATTAATTTTTTTTTTTTTTTTTTTTTTTAGTAATTTTTTATTTTATGATTAGTTATTTTTAATGATTTATTTAATTTGAATATTTTTTTTGTATTTCAATTTCTGGAAGTTTGTTTAGCCAATGAAAAAGCGATATATAAATGAAAGCAGACGACATTCGAATTGGAAGAAATCGACTGAATCCCAAAAAAGCTGACAAACTATATTTTTGGCAGGAAACTAGGAACTCGTGACTTCTGGAAAATCTACAACAGTGTAGTAAATAATGGGCAATCAACAATTCCCCCACTAACCAACAATCACGAGGTTGTTTGCTCAGCAACCGAAAAGGCTAACATGCTTGCCAGTCGGTTTGCCTCAAACTCCACACTGTACCCTTCCAACCACCCCCTACCTGAATTTCCTATGAAAATCACCCCTGCTCAGGTGCATACTATCATAAAAAACCTTGACACTTCAAAAGCATGTGGACCCGATCTCATCCCAGCTGTGCTATTAAAAAAGTGCTCAGCCGAAGTAGCTCCAGTTCTCTCCAAACTCTACAACAAATGCCTTAATGAATCTTGCTTTACGGGCTGTTGGAAAACTGCTTCTGTTGTACCAGTATTCAAGAATTCTGGCGAAAGGACTGACCCATCAAATTATCGCCCCATTAGCCTCCTCCCACTTTTAGCCAAAATACTTGAGACCTTAATTAACCATGTTCTAGTCCATCACCTTACAGATGCTAAACTTCTGACTGACCAACAATATGGATTTAGACAAGCCCGTTCCACAGCAGACATCCTAACTGTAATCTCTGAACGTATATACCATTCACTGGACAAAGCGGGGGGAGGGCAGAGCGGTAGCTCTAGATATATCTAAGGCTTTTGACAGGATATGACATGAGGGTCTCCTCAGGAAAATTAGATCATACGGTATCACTGGTAGAATACTTAAAATAATTAAATCCTTCTTAGATAAGAGAAAAATCCAGGTTGTCCTCGACAGTCGTACATCTAAACAATATGATAAATGCGGGAGTGCCCCAGGGTTCTAGGACCTCTACTGTTCCTGATATTCATAAATGACCTCCCCGACATAATTTCCTCTGAGATGGGTATATATGCTGATGACACCACACTCTATAACAGGCACGACAGGAAAACAAATGAACACATATCTAAAGAAATGGCAGAAACACTAGAGGATGATTTCCAATCTGTAATGGAATGGGGGCAAAAATGGATGGTCACGTTCAATGCCGCCAAGACTAAACTAGTTTCATTCAATAATTACAAGAAACCTTCTCTACCACCTATAACAATGGCCAACGACTCTTTATCTGAGAGTACATTTTTCAAGCTCCTTGGCCTAACGTTCACAGGAAACATGAGTTGGAACAATTACATCGAGGGCATTGCCAAGGCCGCTGCAAGGAAGGTGGGCTCTCTCTACCGTGCTAGAAAACTACTAACACCCGAAAGTATCCTGTACCTCTATAAGGCAACCATTCGCCCATGTATGGAGTATTGCTGTCATATTTGGGCTGGTGCATTGGCTCCTAGTTTCTCGCTCCTTGACAAGGTTCAAAAGAGTTTCAAATCTGATAGGCCCTGAACTAGCATCTAAGCTTCAGCCTCTGTCCCATCGACGAAACGTTGCATCCCTCTGCCTGTTCTACAAGTATTTTAATGGTGAATGCTCTAACGAACTGCAGTCACTTGTACCCCCACGACGTGAACACCCTCGACAGATCCGACAGGCTGCAAAATCCCACCCCCACACTGTAGAGATCCCTAGATGTAAAAGATCTTTCTACTCCAGTAGTTTCTTCCCCAGAACCACTAGACTTTGGAATTCCATTCCAGGTCCCTGCTTCCCCAACTGTACTGACGTGCAGAAGTTCAAGTGCAACGTGAACCGACATCTTGCTGCCCAAATCCCTACATAGTACCCCAGTAGTTGTTTCCCCTGATAGTAGCCCCCTACACCAAAGTGGCAATTTGCCTTGTTTGGGGTGAAAATGTAAAAAAAAAACTGCTTTCCCAAAGAATGAGGTTAGGTGCACTAGGTGTATCAGAATTTTTGTAGGAATTTTTGACACCCCTAACACGATCTGCGATTAAAATATAAAAAATTCGTAATTTCACTTTTAAAAGTGGGTTTATTTTCTTTATGGATTATACTTCCAAAATAAACTATTAAAGTTGTATAAAAAGTAATAGAAATAGTATTTTTTATTTTTTTTAAAAATAGTAATGAAATTAATTGAATTTTACAAGTTCAGTATTTTTCAATTTTTAAACTTTATCTATCAAAATTTTTCTAATGATTCTATTTTTACGATATTTTCAGGGTCATTGTGAAATTTTATGCTCTTTCCAATAAACCGAATATATTTTGGACAAACGTTTTTTTTTTCACGCCCCTGCCCCTATTTTGAAATATCTATTAAAAAGTAAATAATTAATTTATGTGCCAAAGTTTTATATATCACAAATTTAAGATGAAAGATCAATAAATAATATATTCAAATTTAAAACAAAGTGCTTTTCAGAAATTTACCTGTAAAGTCCGAAGTTTAAAACCTTTTTTTTGTTTGTTTTAAACCACATTGTTTGTATTTATTTATTTATTCATTTATTTTTTAAAATGAAACCTTGGTCCTTGCTCCTTTAATTGAAAAAAAAATTAGGGGTTGAATTACATTTTTCGAGGAGTTATAAGTTTGGAAAGACAGGGGGTCGAATTATTCAATATTTTTCGCAAAGTTTCTGACACACCTATAGGTGCACCAATTGTAAACATATGTTTACTAAAAAAAGATTGTACGTAAAGGATGGCTTCTACTGGTGGTGTACCAATGGACAATGTAGACTATGGGTATCATTGTGTACAGGATTGTTAACATTCTCCGGCAATTAACGACAGAAAAAAAAAAGTTTTTCTATTTTTGTGTAATTCCCCCCCCCCTAAAAAAACAAACAACCTGACTGAACAAAAAGTCTTGAAAAAAAAATAAAAAAACAAGAAAAAAAAATACGGTTAAAGAAAAACAAAAAAATTGTACTTACACCTAGCATTTATACGGGTAAACAACCTTTTCTTGAAGATAACAATATTTACATGACTTGCTGTTGATAAATATTTTGCAAAAAAAAAAAAAATAAAATAAATACTAAAAGAAATTAAGTAAACATATTTGTAAAAAAACAAGGTAGGTTTTTTGTTATTTTTTGATAATTTGCATTTTTTTTTTCGATTTGTTTTGCTTTTATTTTTCCTTAGTCTGCATCTGTTACACCGCTCGGCTAGATGGCAAATCATGAGAATTCGAGTCAAATTATGCAAGAGTACCAAAAATTGAAAAAAAAATGTTCATAACTTTTCAATTATAAAGTTGTACTAAATTGAACACGAAATTTGTGACCACGATGAAAGGAAAAAAATGGCAACTCTCTCTCTCTGATGTAACCGAAAAATAAGGGGTTAGAACGGATGGGTTAAAAAAAAAAGTGTTCCTTATTCCCACTCTTCCCTCCTCTCTCTCTCATGTATGTAACTATCTATCCATTGTGGCCACAAATTTCATGTTCAGTTTAGTACGTTATAATTGAAAACTAAACCCCCATGTAAAGTGATGAAAGTTAAAAAGTTTTTTTTTTATATGATCTGAAACTCAAGTCTGTAATCGATGATATTAACAGGAAAAAAGTTAAAAAAAAAAAAAAAAAAAAAAAAAAAGCGAAAATTGTGGAATTTAGAAGGTGGGGGATCTCAACAACGTCCATTATCTATATATATATATATATATATATATATATATATATATATATATATATATATAAATTTGTATTCCTGTCTGTTTGTTTGTTCATAATTTGATTAATATATGCAAAACGTGTCTTAGTTTATTCTTTCATTTATTTCTATATATAGTATGGACTTGCAAAAATATACAATTAAGATATCACCTATTTGCATATAACATTTAGAAAAATCGATTTTACTAAATAGCGATATCTTAGTCAATGTTTTTAGCAAGAAAATTATTTCAAGTATTCTATTTAAAATTGTTCTTTAATAAATTTTAAACAATTTTATTGATAATATATTTAATTGAATTTATTTTGGAATTAATATTTCCAACAGCAACCATTAAACATTTTTTAGAGTTATTTTCCCCTAGATGCTATGCATAAAAAAAAACAAGTGTTCACCAAATATCATTTGGTAATTTCATTGTTTCTACCTGGAAAAATAATTCCGTGTATATAGAGAAATGTTTGGCTTTTATTGTTTTTAAATATTAAAAAAAAAAACATTTACGAAAAAAAAAACAAGATTTCATTTGCTTGTTTTATTTTATTCCTTAAACGGAAATAGAGAAATCTGTAAATTTTTACCATTTAATCCAGCGTCGTTTAATCCCTAAAAAAAAAAAAAAAAAATGACGTACTGCCCGCCCCTCTCTAAATTCCACAATTTACACTTTTTTTTTTTTTTTTCCACGTTAATTTCATCGGTTACATAGTTTTTTAATTAAAAAGGTAACTTTATACATTGTGACCCAGCAGCGTTTAACCCCTAAAAAAATGAAGATCTGCTTTTTTTTTCTTTTTTTTTTTTTCAGCCTAATACATTTAAACAGACTTTATAAATATTATGAGAGAAGAAATTAAAAAAAAAAAATAAAGTAACATGTTAGAGGTGGGGATCACTTTATGTAAATTTAACGTAAAATGAGCACCCACTTTTTGGCCACCAAGCATTCAACGAGACCTGTCACCTAACATTTTTTCAAGTTTGAGGATTGAGCGAGAGGGTAAAATCTGACAAATACAATTTGTTTTTTTTTCTGGTGGGGGTGGGGGCGGAAATTACATTGGAAACATAAAATAACGATAAATTTAATTTTTTATAAGACCATTCTCTACTTTCACCTAACAATTTAATGAACAAAACAAACCCTAAAATCTGACAAATTCATTTTTTTGGGGCGGGGGATTACATTAGAAACAAAATGACAAATAAAAAGCAAATTGAAAAGCCTCCTCCTTTTCCGTGGACATTTTTCTTTAGAAAAAGTGCGCTAAATTACGGACCTCAACATTTCAAGAAATTCGATGATTTCACCATTTATTTATTTTTGAAGCTATTCTCATGAAACTTGGCACTCTTATGTAAAATTGTGTGCTCTTTCTGATTATGCAGTCAAATCTGATGTATCTCTTTACTATAAGACATGACTTATCAATTAAGACGTACAAATTTCATTTTTTTTTTTTTTTTCTAAACCGGCGCATGATATCATACAGTGGGTGTCTAATGAACAAAACTATTATAGTGGTATTTAAATATAGCTTTGTTGATAATAGGCATTTTCCAGCCTCCTCACCAAAGGAGAGCTTAATCTTGGGTGTAGCCATTGAATGCCTAAAGAGCATTCATGGCCAGTATTTACTACTCCCCTCAAAGAAAAAAAAATTCTGAAAGCAGACACTTTTATTTTGTGCCGAAGATATCCCAATTAGACGATTGCATCTTTTGAACATTTTCATGTTTATACGTACTAAATGTTTGAACTTTTCGCAATTCAATTAGTCCCTAGGGACTCGATTTATGCCTAATTAAGGGCACCAGAACTCTTGCCGAGAACACCATGGACCTTTTTAAAGGAAAACCGAACTACTACTCCAACAACAGAAGGAGTTAACTACTGACTCTCTCTTCGGGAGGCAAAACTTACCCCCCCCCCCCGTTTTGCAAGAACTTTACCAGGACCAATAACTTTCTTTGCTGTTATAACTGAATAAAATTTGAGTTTAAAGTATGGTTTTGTAATTTGTGGAATTATTTTGCCTCTACCAGGGAGTATTCAGTTTGAGATTAATTTCTTACATTATTTACTTGCCTCCCCACGAGGGTAATTAGACACAAGGTCGGTTTTTAATGTAGGGAAACATTTATTACTAAAAACGAAATGGTGAAATATAAAAGTAAGTTAAGCTAAAAGTAAAAAAAAAAAAATTAAAAAAAAAAAAACAATTCAAAGAATTAAAAAGACAAAATTCCACTTGTAAAATACTTTTTTCTCTTAGAAACGCTTTCGCTTTCTCATAACTTTTCCAAAATTGGCTCATGCTTTCTTTATCCATTATTCAAAGGGTCAATAATGGTAGAAGCACCAGGGTCAAATTTCACATGATCTAACTGTTCAGATTTTTCAGAACGAGGCTTGTCTGCGGGACCTACTTATCTCGGCTGCACCAATATTTTTTTTTTTTAATCTGAAAGTTAAATTTGTAATCGATGAGATTAACATGAAAAAAAGAAAAAGTGTAAATTGTGGAATTCAGGAGGTGGGGGTATCAATTTTCTAAATGTCTGCTGAAATATTTTTTCGTTCAAAAAAATTTAACTCGCTTCTTGTTCTTTTTGGTTTGTTTTATTATTTGAATTGAATAGTGCCCGGAAAACTCGTCCTTTTTTGCTACGTAGGAAAACTGGCCCCTTATTGAATAAATATCGATTGAAAACACATTTTATGACCGTTCTTGAAGGGGATATTGTTTTTCAAAGAGACTATATCCCTCATAATGTATTTAAAAAATATTTTTACTTGTTTACTGTTTTTAAAAAATAAAGTCAATTTTCTAAGTGTCCGTTTTCTACCTAACTGGCTATGTTTTTAGTGTTTTCACTTTAAAGCTTTATTCTGTTAAAAAACAAGACTACAGACCACATAATATTTTAGAAAATTTTTCTTTACTTTTTTTAAAAAGGCAAAATCGATTTTTTTTTTCTACCTAGCTGGTTAAATTGTTGAAAAACGAAACCATATATTTATTTTAAAAAAACTTAAGTTTTAGCACTTTTTGTCTTATGAAACAAATAAAAGAAAGAAAACACATTATCAAAGAAAGCAATTATTTTATTTAGTAGAATTAATTTAGTTTAAACAATTATTACGAAACAAAGAAAGCACAGTACTTATGTATTTTTGGTATCGCGCTGAAATATTATTTTGAAAGCCATTCTTAACATGGGGAGGGGAAAGTATCATTTAAGTCATTTCGGGGGCACTTGTGCTGTATGCAGATGGCGGCTATTGTTGGGAACCATAACTCCAATTTCTTCTTGGTCAAATAACGCGGCAAATAAGTAACAAACAAGATTTTTTTTTCTGAAAAGAAAAATATTTGAAAACAAAACACTTGTAGCAGTATTGTAAAAACATTTAAAAGTCTGCGTGAGAAAATATAATTTTAATAATTATCATAATTATTTTTGGTCCCAGTCAGTGCTAGCAGTGTCAGATGTCACCATTAAAAATAAGTGATAAAAATATCTTTTGAAGCTTATATACTTGAAAAATGTAATTTAAACCCTAATTTTTTTTTTCAATAAAAGGGAGCAAAGACCAAATTTTAAAATAAAAGGTTTAATAGAAAAATATGCAATATATATATATATTTTTTAAATTGGTTTTCTTAAAGATTTAAAGAAATTCAACAAATTTTAACTTACTCTGAATAAAGTTAAAATTCGTTGAATTTCTTTAAATCTTTAGGAATATATATATATATATATATATATATATATATATATATATATCATTCCAAAATATCAATTATAAAAAAATAATCAATGGGTGCTTCCATTCTTCGTTTATAAGAATTTGTTCAAATTTATATTTCATGTACTTTTTAAATAAAAGAATTTAAGTGAGGATTCAAACAGCGATTTTAAATTGTAATATCAGATGTTCACAGGGCAGAATTGTCTCTTTCTTCCAGTTGACAAATACGAAGGCCTAAAACCGCCATAATTATTTAAAAAAATGTAAAAACAACACATTAGACCAAATATATTTCAAAAGTAATCCCGGTAGTAACTATATAAAGAAACAAAGATTTGAAGTGCTGGTATGTGTCTTATCTCCCTTTTGGAATTTCTGACATCTGTTTGCTATCAACAACCAAGTTAGTCAGTTATGGGTCACCGCATTTGAAAAATGATCACATTTCACTTATTAGTTGAATAAGTAAGTTACTTTTAAACACAAACCCGCCGACAAATTTTCCATTTTTTTTTTCTTTTTTTTAATTCTCTTAAAGAATTACATGAGTTTTTGATTTAAAATATTTTATTTCTTCCTTATGCAATAATTTTTTTTTTTTAAACATTGAATGAGAAAAAATTGATGTAGGTATCCAATTTTTACAGGACAATATTTACAAAATATGAAGTTTCACTTAAAAAAAAAAATCAATTTTTTTTTTTTTTTCAAAAAGGTTTTAAACTTTTGATTTCACAGGTAAATTTGCACATAACTATTTTGTTTTAAATTAGATTATTTTATTTATTAATCTTATCTTCAATTTGGGAAATAAAAACCTTAGGTAAGAAAATTATTTCAAAATGAAGGGCGGGGAATTAAAAAAGAAACATTTGTCTAAAATATTATATTCAGTTTATTGGAAAGAGCATAAGATTTCACATCAAACTTGAAAATATCTTCAATTGAACCGATAGAAACATTTTGATAAATTTTTTTTTCAATTTAAAAATCTAACTCGTAAAATTCAATTCATTTCATTACATAGAAAAAATGGTTGCATGAGCACAAATGCACTTTGTAAACACTTTTTTTAAAAAGTAAAAAATATTTCTATTTTTTTAAAAACTTTAATAGTTTATTTTGGAAGTATATTTCATAAAGAAATTAAACAACCCACTTTAAAAAAAGAAATTACGAGTTTTGTATATTTTATTCAGTTTTGTGTTAAGGGTGTCAAATCCCCCCCCCCCCCCCAAATTCTGATACACCTATCAGTGTCCCTTTTGCCTTTTTGGGGAGCTGGTTTAACCCCACTTTAAAAACAACCTTGTCACATTTTGCTTTGGTGGGAAAGCAAATAAATATTAAAACAATTTTTTGTAATAAAAACATTGGATTTTTATAAAATGAAATAGCTTTTTTTTTCTTTTTTTTTTTTTAACAAATAAATAATTTAGATGAAACATTTGTTTGAATTAAAGCTGTTACAGGGAAAGGCTGTCCCATTTCCATGTAAATAAGAGTATTAGATAAGTGGAAAATGAGATTAGGATAAGCCAAGACTCGAACCTTGTAAGCAAGGTTAAGAATGGAATGTTAGAATTTAGTATATTGTAAAATTCTATTAGAATTTAATTAGATATTGTTTATATGGTAAAAAGAATTCTATTAGAATAGATATTGTTTATATCGTAAAAAGAATTCTATTAGAATAGATATTGTCTATATCGTAAAAAAAAATGATTGTTAAATTCTATTAGAATAGATATTGTTTATATCGTAAAAGGAATTGATTGTTAAATTCTATTAGAATAGATATTGTTTATATCGTAAAAGGAATTGATTGTTAAATTCTATTAGAATAGATATTGTTTATATCGTAAAAGGAATTGATTGTTAAATTCTATTAGAATAGATATTGTCTATATCGTAAAAAGAATTCTATTAGAATAGATATTGTCTATATCGTAAAAAGAATTGTTAAATTCTATTAGAATAGATATTGTCTATATCGTAAAAAGAATTGATTGTTAAATTCTATTAGAATAGATATTGTCTATATCGTAAAAAGAATTGATTGTTAAATTCTATTAGAATAGATATTGTCTATATCGTAAAAAGAATTGATTGTTAAATTCTATTAGAATAGATATTGTTTATATCGTAAAAAGAATTCTATTAGAATAGATATTGTTTATATCGTAAAAAGAATTCTATTAGAATAGATATTGTCTATATCGTAAAAAGAATTCTATTAGAATAGATATTGTCTATATCGTAAAAAGAATTGTTAAATTCTATTAGAATAGATATTGTCTATATCGTAAAAAGAATTGATTGTTAAATTCTATTAGAATAGATATTGTCTATATCGTAAAAAGAATTCTATTAGAATAGATATTGTCTATATCGTAAAAAGAATTCTATTAGAATAGATATTGTTTATATCGTAAAAAGAATTGTTAAATTCTATTAGAATAGATATTGTCTATATCGTAAAAAGAATTGTTAAATTCTATTAGAATAGATATTGTCTATATCGTAAAAAGAATTCTATTAGAATAGATATTGTTTATATCGTAAAAAGAATTGTTAAATTCTATTAGAATAGATATTGTCTATATCGTAAAAAGAATTGTTAAATTCTATTAGAATAGATATTGTCTATATCGTAAAAAGAATTGATTGTTAAATTCTATTAGAATAGATATTGTCTATATCGTAAAAAGAATTGATTGTTAAATTCTATTAGAATAGATATTGTCTATATCGTAAAAAGAATTGATTGTTAAATTCTATTAGAATAGATATTGTTTATATCGTAAAAAGAATTCTATTAGAATAGATATTGTTTATATCGTAAAAAGAATTCTATTAGAATAGATATTGTCTATATCGTAAAAAGAATTGATTGTTAAATTCTATTAGAATAGATATTGTTTATATCGTAAAAAGAATTGATTGTTAAATTCTATTAGAATAGATATTGTTTATATCGTAAAAAGAATTGATTGTTAAATTCTATTAGAATAGATATTGTTTATATCGTAAAAAGAATTCTATTAGAATAGATATTGTTTATATCGTAAAAAGAATTCTATTAGAATAGATATTGTCTATATCGTAAAAAAAAATGATTGTTAAATTCTATTAGAATAGATATTGTTTATATCGTAAAAGGAATTGATTGCTAAATTCTATTAGAATAGATATTGTTTATATCGTAAAAGGAATTGATTGTTAAATTCTATTAGAATAGATATTGTTTATATCGTAAAAGGAATTGATTGTTAAATTCTATTAGAATAGATATTGTTTATATCGTAAAAGGAATTGATTGTTAAATTCTATTAGAATAGATATTGTCTATATCGTAAAAAGAATTCTATTAGAATAGATATTGTCTATATCGTAAAAAGAATTCTATTAGAATAGATATTGTCTATATCGTAAAAAGAATTGTTAAATTCTATTAGAATAGATATTGTCTATATCGTAAAAAGAATTGATTGTTAAATTCTATTAGAATAGATATTGTCTATATCGTAAAAAGAATTGATTGTTAAATTCTATTAGAATAGATATTGTCTATATCGTAAAAAAAATTGATTGTTAAATTCTATTAGAATAGATATTGTTTATATCGTAAAAAGAATTCTATTAGAATAGATATTGTTTATATCGTAAAAAGAATTCTATTAGAATAGATATTGTCTATATCGTAAAAAGAATTGATTGTTAAATTCTATTAGAATAGATATTGTTTATATCGTAAAAAGAATTGATTGTTAAATTCTATTAGAATAGATATTGTTTATATCGTAAAAAGAATTGATTGTTAAATTCTATTAGAATAGATATTGTTTATATCGTAAAAAGAATTGATTGTTAAATTCTATTAGAATAGATATTGTTTATATCGTAAAAAGAATTGATTGTTAAATTCTATTAGAATAGATATTGTCTATATCGTAAAAAGAATTCTATTAGAATAGATATTGTCTATATCGTAAAAAGAATTCTATTAGAATAGATATTGTCTATATCGTAAAAAGAATTGTTAAATTCTATTAGAATAGATATTGTCTATATCGTAAAAAGAATTGATTGTTAAATTCTATTAGAATAGATATTGTCTATATCGTAAAAAGAATTGATTGTTAAATTCTATTAGAATAGATATTGTCTATATCGTAAAAAAAATTGATTGTTAAATTCTATTAGAATAGATATTGTTTATATCGTAAAAAGAATTGATTGTTAAATTCTATTAGAATAGATATTGTCTATATCGTAAAAAGAATTGATTGTTAAATTCTATTAGAATAGATATTGTTTATATCGTAAAAAGAATTGTTAAATTCTATTAGAATAGATATTGTCTATATCGTAAAAAGAATTCTATTAGAATAGATATTGTCTATATCGTAAAAAGAATTGTTAAATTCTATTAGAATAGATATTGTCTATATCGTAAAAAGAATTGATTGTTAAATTCTATTAGAATAGATATTGTCTATATCGTAAAAAGAATTGATTGTTAAATTCTATTAGAATAGATATTGTCTATATCGTAAAAAAAATTGATTGTTAAATTCTATTAGAATAGATATTGTTTATATCGTAAAAAGAATTGATTGTTAAATTCTATTAGAATAGATATTGTCTATATCGTAAAAAGAATTGATTGTTAAATTCTATTAGAATAGATATTGTTTATATCGTAAAAAGAATTGATTGTTAAATTCTATTAGAATAGATATTGTCTATATCGTAAAAAGAATTGATTGTTAAATTCTATTAGAATAGATATTGTTTATATCGTAAAAAGAATTGATTGTTAAATTCTATTAGAATAGATATTGTTTATATCGTAAAAAGAATTCTATTAGAATAGATATTGTTTATATCGTAAAAAGAATTCTATTAGAATAGATATTGTCTATATCGTAAAAAAAATGATTGTTAAATTCTATTAGAATAGATATTGTTTATATCGTAAAAGGAATTGATTGCTAAATTCTATTAGAATAGATATTGTTTATATCGTAAAAGGAATTGATTGTTAAATTCTATTAGAATAGATATTGTTTATATCGTAAAAGGAATTGATTGTTAAATTCTATTAGAATAGATATTGTTTATATCGTAAAAGGAATTGATTGTTAAATTCTATTAGAATAGATATTGTCTATATCGTAAAAAGAATTCTATTAGAATAGATATTGTCTATATCGTAAAAAGAATTCTATTAGAATAGATATTGTCTATATCGTAAAAAGAATTCTATTAGAATAGATATTGTCTATATCGTAAAAAGAATTGTTAAATTCTATTAGAATAGATATTGTCTATATCGTAAAAAGAATTGATTGTTAAATTCTATTAGAATAGATATTGTCTATATCGTAAAAAGAATTGATTGTTAAATTCTATTAGAATAGATATTGTCTATATCGTAAAAAAAATTGATTGTTAAATTCTATTAGAATAGATATTGTTTATATCGTAAAAAGAATTGATTGTTAAATTCTATTAGAATAGATATTGTCTATATCGTAAAAAGAATTGATTGTTAAATTCTATTAGAATAGATATTGTTTATATCGTAAAAAGAATTGATTGTTAAATTCTATTAGAATAGATATTGTTTATATCGTAAAAAGAATTCTATTAGAATAGATATTGTTTATATCGTAAAAAGAATTCTATTAGAATAGATATTGTTTATATCGTAAAAAGAATTCTATTAG